>NW_010261272.1:0-38087 GCF_000690775.1 Eurypyga helias
TCCTGGCTGAACCCAGCACACAGGGTTAAGAAAAATACCAAGTTACCATCTCTTACACATACAGAAATGTGACAAAGACTTACATTATCACAGCTGATCAGACAGTACACATTCTGTAAGGGGCAGAAGGTATCATACTGCCCATAAAAGCATCCAGTACTGGGATTCCAAATTACATATTGACTTTGTTCCAAAGTTAATACATATGCAGTTGGTCCCTAGGAAGAAAAAAAGTATGAGAAAGATGTTTCAAAACTGGCTACAAAGACAGCATGCTTTGTATTGCTTGGAATATTAATTTTCTGCTATTGAGAGCAAACTGGTTGGAAGAATTTACACATTTGTTACAATTCAACCAACTATCATGTACATGATAATGTGTTCGCTTTCTCTTACGTGGCAGGGAAGTGTTAGACATGCACAGCCCCAAGCCATTCTTAACATACAGATTCCGAAAGTTGTCCACGAACTGATGTGAAATTCCACAGGCAGGAATGTTCAGTATCAGTATCATGTCCTACTCAGCTACTGCCACAGCTCTCATCCACCAGCACTCTCGGAGTTGAAGGACCACTGCCTAGGCAGCGCACTTCATGCCTCTTCCATCAGCCTTCCCTCGTACATACGGGCACACAAGGAATTTCCTAGCTCTCTTTTTATGTTCTCTATCAGGAATCCATAAACTGCTCTTCTATTTTCTTATTGTCTCCCACATTTTCCAGGTACTTTGAAATAATCCTCCTTACAGCATGCATAAACTGAATTCAGGGCTATGTCCATCAGATCTGGAATGGAGGGACTGTACTGAGTACCTGTTCCTGGCCCTGCAGTACCTCAGCATGTGCTGAAGAAACAGATCTTGACAGGGATTTTTACCAAAATTCTGTTCAGCATAACTTTTGCATGTGCTTGGTAATTTGAGATACTAAGGGTGGAAACTGGCATTACAAGCAGTCTTACCATCTCTCTAAAAGCAGTATTGAGCCCAGCCTCAACAAAGCAATTGCCACCCTTGCTGCAGCTTTGCCATCAGCTGGAGGGAGCATCGAGGGCCGTGTATGTACCAGTAAGAATCCCTGGCAAGCCCCTAACCTTCTCCTGCTGCCTCTCAATCTTCACCCAGGATGCTGGTGAAGGGACTCTCTCCACTACCTTTGTCCCGCACGCACCACTTGTACAAGCCAAGTCCCGTGAAGGTTTACAGATGCTCTCTGTTGTACTGTGGGGACAACAGCTACTACCAGATTAAGCCTGGAACCACGGATCCGGGAAAAAAAAAAAATAACGCAGACAATATTTATACCAAGGTACACTTTTAACATTTTTTTTTCCTCCTCTCTGAAAAGAGTAAGTTCCAGCAGCACCACGTTTAGGTAACTCCCTGGAAAAACATGCCAGCAAGAAACAACTCTATCCATTGGTGGGAACCAAAGACTTCACAGAATAAAAGTCAATATTCCGACCAAATGAAAAAATTCTCCTACCTCAGGAATAGCATTTCCAATGATAAGCCAGGCTTTTTTCCCTATACCAAGAAAATAATTACACAAGAGCACGGCGTGTTCTTCCTCGTCTCCCGCCAGAAGATGAAGGAATTGCTAATAGAGAAGACAAAAAAACCCCCACTTTCTATGCAGTTATCAACTATGCATTCCACTTACAACTTTTAAAAATGTTACTTAGCACTTCTGAAGCAAGAGAGTCCTCTCAGAATCTTTGCAACAGATCTTTGTTGTTTTCTGGCCACTGTCTCAACATGCAGGACAAACAGCAAATGCTGTGAAAATCCACAACGCAGATCGAGGATTCTGCCACGAGAACCAAGGTCGTTGTCCCCCGAGTTATTCTGGAGTTTTACAGACAAGGTTTGAGATGGTAAAACCATCATCTATGATTAACTTAACGTCTGTAGTTATCCCACAGATGACAGGATTTATTTGTATGTGAGAGAGAAGGCTCAGTATTCCATTACTGTAGTATTCATTTCAGTGCAGTGTTTTTTCTGTAGTTTCTTGGAAACAAAACGATAAATTTTAAGTCTAGTTTTAAAGCCTCCATCAGCCAGCACCCTTGCACTTGTGCATGACTAGCCATATTGGATTGGTTTACAACTGGAAAAAACGCCTGGAAAAGCTTAAAGCCCTACGCATTCTTAGGGACAATCAATTGCAACCTGTCCAAGATAAAAATTTTGGCTCATATCAGGATGAGCAATTTTTCCTCAAGCTTTGGTCTTTATTCTCTGAAATAAATGGCTTATAAAGAAAAATACTCCTCACAATAATAGAATCTCAGAATAATTTAAGTCTGAAGGCATGTCAAAAGCTTATCTAGTACAATATCCCCCCGAAAGCAGGGGCTGCTAGGATGTTACATCACATTCAAGAGGATAAAGAACTTCTGTTTAATGCATTACTTACGTCTGACGTGCTCCATAAATCACAAATTCCAGCAAATGACACACTATCTGGCAAAAAAGGAATCAAAGCAACATACCAAGCCACCAGTTCCTGCAAGAACAGAAAACAGAGCAAGTCACCCCTTCAATCCACGACGCAGACATCTAACAATAGTAGTATTATACCGAATGTGGAGCATGGTGCTGTTTCCACGGGTCTCAGTGACAGAACTCCGACCTCATTACGGGAGCAGCTAGCTCATTTTAGAACTTCTATCAAAGACTCACAGGATTCACCCCCATTGAGGTTTGGCACAATTCTTCATCTTTTCAAGGACAATGTTCATTAATATACCTAGCCAAATACCTTTTCCAGCATCATTACAGATAGACTTACTGCACATCACAGACAGCCACTGCTACTTTCTTTTGTACATCTAGTTTTCCCATCACAAAAAGTGCAGCCGTACGGCAAACACACAGAAAGGTTATGTGCCTGCACACATGCGAACACACACATTCTGAAATCTTTATCCCAGAAACTTCACTATCCTAAGTACTTACTGCTGCTGTTTGGGAACTGTCTGGGACGGCATCGAGAAGCTCCTGTGGTGGATTCAGAGGTTTGATGTATCTGGTAATGAAAACTGTTTTCCCACTGAGGTCAATTACTGTTGTCAGGCACTGGCGGCTTGGAAACCTTGATGTACATTCAGCTTCATACTTGGCTGCTGCCTGGAGCAATTTCTCATCTTCTTGGGTATCAAACTTCAAAAGACAGTAGAATTTATACAATAATAGTTTTATTTATAACCTGAGCTTTAGTCTTTACTATATTTGGCCTTATTTCACCATTTACAGGGGTATAAAAGGAATGTAAAATTCTTTCCTAATAGCATTTTGAAATACCCTTGTAGTATATTCTTCAGCTCACAGACACGTAAGAAAGGTCAAAGTAATGGAAAAATCAGGCGATTTGTATTTACTTATGAATGCACCCAATGACCTGTACCTACCTATAGCTGGCTGTATTAAAGCACTGAAAATGCAGTGAAAATTAGGGCCAAGTAAAACTGCAGGGAGGAGTATGTAACACCATGTACTAATTTAAAGATAAACAATTATGGTTAGGGACTAATCCTACATGCAATTCACATCACACTCCATTAAACCCACAATAGAAGCTATACACAAAATCCCAGTAATTCTTATATAAATAATACTGCCACAACCCTGCACAATGCCAAAATATTTGCAGAGAAGGTTCAAATAACTTTTAGATAAATACTGCTAATTCAGACTTGTCATTAAAATTTTAACGCTTTTAGATGAGATTTTCCAGAAGCAAATCTAGGACTCAAAAGCATATATTAATTATATAACAATGACAACTATTTGCGCGCATGTCACCGAAGATGTCATCTTTTAAAGGTCTTGGGATCAGCCAAAATAGTTTTTTTCAAAATCTATTTTGAATCCCTTGTGTATTTCTAGTGGTGCTGAGAATTAGAGCTCATCCTTCATAGTATTTCTGTCCAAAATAAACCATTTTGTTTGTTACCCTTCTTCTCAAACTAACCAGAGGTGGAACAGCTGGGCAGGACCCTGCAGCCAGACCTTCAAAATCAGCAGAGAAGGCACACAGCGGTGATTCTTCTCAACCGTAATTAACAGCTGAAACACCCAGCCTCCGGCACCTTGTAAATTTAAATGTAGCCATTCGCTGCAAATATTACTGACAAGTAAACAACTACTATGTCAGAGTCAACTGCAACGTGCAAAAGGATTGCTGAATGGCACAAAGCCAAGCTAAATCTTAAACGGGGAACAACACGAATCTCTCAACTGATTTAAATTCATCAACATTGTACCTTCTTAAGCATTTCATTCATCTACATAGAGATTCAGGAAGGACAGCAAGAAAGAGGAAAAACAGATAAAGAAACAAAAAATGGGTATTGTAAAATTAAGCTTATCATCCTAAAACAGTAGACAAGTATTTTCAGTGACTTAACAACAGAAAGAATGGCTAGGAATAGGAAGAAAGGACAGCAAAAATATTTAGTTGTTGTAATTTTATGCCATTTTCTAGAATAACTGTATATGTTACATTTGGGGAGCTGTAGCACAGAATAATTACTTTTTCTGTAGAATACACACACATGTCACTTCAGTAGTGGTTTTGTGTACAGATTTCACTAGATACATACCACCTAAAATGGGACAGATTCTCAGTGGAGTTGGTCCTGCTTTCCTGAGTTCCTCTAACATGAAATTATATTGTTTTCTACTTATATTGCTTTGAAAAAAAAAAAGGATCAGTTGATCCTGTACAATGTTTGCTAAATAACTAACTTGGTTTGGCTTAGTATCCAAGGTAAATAAGTGATCTGCTGCTAAATAAAATATGTATAGGATTTAGAAAAATCTCTAATGCAAACAGGGAACTCTGGCCAATTCTGGCCAAACTCCTACTGATTAATAAATCACAATGTGCTCAGGTTGGAAGGGACCATGAAAGACCATCTGGTCCAATCTTTTTGGGAAAGGGAGCCCAGATGAGATTATTCAGCACCCTGTCCACTCGCATCATGAAAACCTCCAGTGATGGGGACTCTGCAACATCCCTGGGGAGATTGTTCCAGCAAATGGTGTTTCTCGCTGTAAAAAATTTCTGTCACAGACAAAACTTCTCCTGGTACAACTCGTACCCGTTGCCCCTTTTCTTCTCAGTGTGGCTCTTCGTGAGGAGAAGCTTTGACATGTAGTATTTCTTGCTACTTAGAACAGGACTCATTTCCTGCGTTGTGATTTAGTGTGCTGCGATTCTTGGCTGCATCTTCAGAATGGAAGGTACTTCAGTCTCTTCCTACTGCTTTATGTCTGAGTTCTGGCAAGGGACAGTTAGCTCCTACCATCACATTCAGCATGAAAGAGAACCTATGTCAGCGAGAGCTATGGCTTCAATAAAATATGCTGTTTTTTCCCGCTAAAGTGTTCAAATCAATTTAAATACGGCTACCAACCCGCAGCATTTTGCTAAGCATCGGTACAGACATACATAACCCTTTAGTAACTAAGCATCTACATAAAAAATTCTGAACACTTGCTCATTATTTAAAGAGGTCAAGATTTGCAACATACAGTCCATAATATATTACAATAATCTTGCCCCTTATTTTAATTTTTCTATCATTTTTCTTTTGAAACAGTACTGGAGACAGGTCTTTCTGTAAAGAGAAGTCTGTTTCCTTACAAATTCAGTACACATTTTTCCCAGCACTTAATTATTATATGTGAAGATTAAGACTGTGAAACTCTTGAATGAGGCCTCATCTATTAAAGGTGCTTCAAGACTGTTAAATTTATATTCATGGTTTAGAGTCCTGGTAATAATCTTATCACTCAGACTAAGGAACTTGAAAAGGCACCCATGGATGCACTTTATTAATTTTGTTTATTTTCAACAGTATTAAATTGTAACAATTCTCAGAGTATTGCATGAGAGCAAGAAAAGGTATGAGTGGATAATTTCCAAGACTGTAATTTAACAGAAAAAAGGGGTTTTAGAATGCATCATACAGTTATAGATTTATTCTGAAAGACAAATTATGTAATAGACCTTTCTCTCCAGTTCCTGTTTGTCTCTATTAATAAATGACCAGTGTAGCACTGAATTGGAAAAGAATGAACTGCTACTGTTTGTGCATGGAAAACACATTCATCCTTGCTGAACAGATCTCAAAATCACTGCAGACTGTTACATAAAACAGGAAGGGATGTATGCATTTTAACTACACATTGTTGTTGTTAGTGTAAGGCAGTTCTATTTTAGAAAAATAACTGAAAAAAATAACTGAAAAAATTTACAGCTGCTGTTTAGAAATAATTATTTTCAAGATCTGGGCGTGCGTGAAGCCATAAATAATAAATTGCTGCATTTGAACAGTATAACCACAGATGCAAAAAAATACTGTGTTTGCACCTGCCACCTCCTCTTCGTCCACTGTTCAAACACTCACGTGAATGTTCCATTGTTCACGGAAGGAAACGGGAAAATTACACGCGCACAGATAATGAATCCAAATCTGCTTTCTGTTAACACTGGAACTAGATACCTGGTGAAAGTTACTTTGCGTGCGTTAAGTGTGCATCTAACTTCACGATGCCTCCAACTGAAATGAAGTGAGGTAAGAAATTTGAAGTAGAACTCTCAGAATTTGTATTACTGTCCTCCCGTACTTGCATTCATGTCCTTCGCTACACCAAACACAGCTGTTCATGTGCATCTCAAGAACTGCACCACTGGAAACACAAAGCAAGAATATGAGGAACTACTGATTAGTTACCTTTTCTCTGACTGACTCTCCAGGAACGAGCTGTGGTTCAGTGGTAATAAAGAGTGTTATATACGAGCCCTCACTCAGACTTCGCACAGAATCGTAGCCTCTCTCGATTCCCAGGTTCTTTTCTTTGCTGTAGCCGAGGAGGACTGGAGGAATATCCACCTTAAATGTGCCATCAATCTACAACATACACAGAGAAATACTTCTTATTAGAAGCAAAAAAGCCAACTTCCTTTGCAAATACATTTGCTACTTATATCAA
Organism: Eurypyga helias; assembly: GCF_000690775.1. NCBI lineage: Eukaryota > Metazoa > Chordata > Aves > Eurypygiformes > Eurypygidae > Eurypyga > Eurypyga helias. Next base: position 7,007 of record NW_010261272.1, read on the forward strand.
ATATTTTATTCCATTGATTTCTTTATTAGAATCACAGAACGGTTTGGGTTGGAAGGGACCTTACAGACCATCTAGTTTCAACCCCCCTGCCATGGGCAGGGACACCTTCCACTCGACCAGGTTGCTCAAAGCCTCATCCAGCCTGGCCTTGAACACTTCCAGGGATGGGGCATCCACAGCTTCTCGGGACAACCTGTTCCAGTGCTTCACCACCCTCTCCAGGAAAAGCTTCTTCCTGATATCTAATCTAAACCTCCCCACTTTCAATTTAAACCCGTTACCCCTTGTCCTGTCACTACAGGCCCTTGTAAAAAGTCCCCTCCCAGCTTCCTTGTAGGCCCCATTATTACTCTGAATTACAAAATAATAAGACAATATGACATAAATACTGACAAACTGTGGGGAAAACATGAGACATCTCATTGTGAAATGTATTAATTACAAGTACATTTCACCCTCGCCTGCATATTATGGACACTAACATATAATGTAATGGAAATCATACACACTAGTTCTTACACCAGAAAGTGCCAGCCTTTCACTGGTTTTCTTTCAAAAAGCATTCTCCACATGGTGCTATTTGCCTGGAAAAAATGACAAAATACAGGATGCAGGACTACGCTTCTGAAGTCAGCATCACACCAACAGGCCTTTGCCTATGTTGGAGTGATGTGGAAATGACTCTCCAGCACCTCAGACGACACCTTTCACGTAGAAGCTGCTGATGCTTCTTGGATGCAACTAGAACTGGGTCCATTCAACCAGGTTCTCCACAGAACAGTGCTCTGATAGACTCACCAGCCCTTTGCACCTCCCTCTGCCACCACACACAGGAGGTCTGACACGACCTTCAGAAACACCTTACAAGAGATGGCATGCCCTGCACTTGCTCAGGCAAGTCTCAGCAGTGGAAGTACATAGCTTTAAAAGAAAAGCAGGAAAATGAACTTCCTAATTTGGGCAGAATTCAGATGACTGCCATCAGGAAGGACATCAGTGCATGTGGAAGATGAAGATATGACTCACTGGGCTGGCCCATCAAACAGTGAAGAAGAAAATTCAGTTTTGATGAGGAGAAAAATCAGACAGAATTTCTGCTGCAGTACAGAATCACGGAACAGGATGAAGAAATGCTTCATTTGCTATGAAATGTAATTGCTAGAGGCACCTAGATATAACCACTGGACTGATCAGGCTTTTTCAAATTCAGTAAGAAATACTGTTCAAATGAAAAAAATCTCTAATGCTGGGAAGATCTATGCAGGCACTCACACTATGCTTAGGGAATCACAAGGTGCAACACCTCCTCAAAGAGAGTCAGGAGTGCATCTGACAGGAACCCTGGAGCTACTCTGGTTCTACAACAGGAAGACTGATACACCAAGTATGAAGAACAGCAGTTGACATCAGTATTGGTAATCCTTGAACATGGATTACAGGCTGTGTCCTTCCCTACATACTGGTAAGCAGCCTGTTAAAATCTCTAATCATTAAGCCTCAGGACTGCGAGCAGACAATCCTCAGGTGAATGTCATGCATTCAGCATGGAACATTTCCCTGAAAAGAGGAAAGGATCTTGTTCTTTCTTGTTTGAAACCTACAACAACGGTGGTCACATTATGTGACATCATCTGCACAGGATGGCCAAAGTCTCCTGAAAAGGCAGCTAGACCTTCTTCCTACTTATATCTTCTTTAAGTCAACAACAGCTTCATTCTATAGTGCACCACAACCCTCCAGCACCCGAATTCATTGGTTATCCTCCCAAGCTGATGATAGCATATTATTAATGATCTAGCAAGAGCAAGTGGTCTAGCACTGCTAAGTCATATACTGTCCAAAGTTTCTCAGCAACAAGAACTCCATGCTTTCTTGAATTCCATGACAATTATGTTCTGTTATGCCTTGCAAATGGAGAGCCCAAGAAAACCACTTTGAACTCTGAGCAGTGCACTTAAACTAAATGGGACTCCTACAGACTTTTTATCATCCACTCGAATCCAGGAGGCTCACAGTAGGTCTTAAGGGCTTTAAGGTTCTTAGAAGTGCCCCGTATAGCCAGAGAAGAGCAAATTAAAGTGTCATTAGGTATGCAACAGATGTCAGAATCTTCATGAAGTTAAGAAACAGACTTTTGTGGTATGATTATGTGAAAGCAACTGCCCTGCAGAAAGAGACTCCTACAGCAAGATCACAACATAAGACTATTGATGTAAAAAATTAGTTTCCTTAACCTAAGTCCAGGATGGGTGGCAGGACAAAAAAAATAAAATACTTTTCCCCTGTGAAAAACTGCATGTTTTACTATTACTCCCAGGACTGACTGTTGATCTCTCTTGAAGAAAGTTTCTCTTGAAAAGTTCTAAAAAAAAAAAAAAAAAAGAAAAAGAGGAAAGAAGGGATTGGGAGAAGCAAAGGTGAAAATCTGGCAAAAAGCCATGGACAAAACCATCTAAAGAATTTACACTTTTAACCTCATTACTGAAGGAAGCCAGGTGGCATTGTCCATGTAGAAGTATGTTTGTCTATCTCTTCGGCCTTCAAAACATTGAACTTACTGACGAATACTTACCAAATTTAATAAAAATCAGTGGTTACAAAGACATTTTCAAACAATCCCATAAAAATAAACTAACCAGGACAGAGAACATCATTAAATGTGACATTCCATTACCAGCCCCTTTCCATTCTCCGGTTTTATGTTTTAAGAGATTTACTCCACGTTATTGACCCTTACCCTCGCTTGAAAATATATGGTAGTAAATGGAATCTTAACACAACCCAGCCAGTGCCTCTCAAAACGAGTGTAGATTCCACTTCCTCTTTCACGATCGTCCTATTAAAAAGTTGCCAAACATAAAATGTTGTAAGACAGCTTCATTTCCTTTAATTCAATCAACAATTTAATCAAGGCAGCAATAAAAATTCTGTATTGTTTTAGTATTCTACTCTTAAGTATCAGTTCAATTACTAGTATGGCAATGATTACTCTGCATGCCTTTCAACCATGCCAGGTGCTGAAGGAATACAAGAATGTCATGGTCCATGACACAATATTCTTGCACTTCAGGGTTCAAGTCCTTTATAACCTGTGGATGGGGAACTCAAAAATCTTAGAGTGCCCACAAGAGTCTTCTCAAAGTAAACTGAGCTCTGGTTTTCTAATGAAATAGTTTAATAGTACTTAAAAAACTTTTTGAAGGTAATACTGTATGAAGATCTAACTAAACTCTGTGGAATGGAAGCATTGTTTTCATATGTAATTGCCTAGTAGGGATTTCCAAATCTAGCATGATCAGCCTACAAGTTAGTTTTAAAACAGAAATGAAAACACACAAAAAAGATTCTCGAAAGGGCAGAGTGATTTCTGAGTTTCAAGACTGTTACCTTTCTTCCTTCTGCTTCATCAAATCCCATTTCAGTTTTGAGGACAGAATTCTGTTCTCAGTGAAACATGTGCATTATTTATTTTTGGGTTGTATTTTCAAGAGTGTCAGGTGCTGCTATTTCTGTGCATGCTGAACGCACTGGGAAAGCTTTCACTGGTTTCAACAGGGGAAGGAGTTATGCCAACACTGAGAGCTTATAAAAATTTCTTGTTACTACTACTTGCAATTTTTATCTTGTTCCAAAAAATTAATATACACAACCAAAAGATGGGGTTTTTTTCCACCAAAAAGCTTGTAAAACAGGATGAGACAGAGCATAAAAATACAGTTAATAAAAAAACCCAGGAACTGGGATCATTCATTTGGAATTCAGTAAAACAATTCTGATTAAGTTTAGGAAGAACAAAACTCATATTACAGTGCATATGTTACCTCTCAATTTTAGTACCTCCAATTTCACTAAATATCAGTAAAACAGATTACACACACATGTTCAACCCTAGCAGTAGATGATATAGTACAAGCTTAATTTGTATAGTCAAAGGTTAACAATATAAAGATTGCTCTTTCCAACAACCTTGCAGTATTGACTAGATATAACATCATAAGGTATGACAAAAGAGAAAAAAGAAGCACAGGAGGGTGAAAACTGTTACACCGAAAAGTCTTACTCCGTCAACCTCAAAAAGCTTGTAATATTCTGTAATGTACCCTGTCCTGCCATTATGAACCCACCTCTACAGCATCGTGAACTACTTCATCAAAAATGTTAATGAAGACTTCATCCTTCACTGACTGCAAGCTGTGGGTGCTGTAGTCACCATTAGGAGCTCTGAAAAGGTTAAATAAACCAAGAAAGTGATTCGGACAGAACAGCACAACTGGAATAAATTTGCATGCTCAAATTAAATTATTAAAGCTCAGAAACAATTTCGTTTCATTTTGCCATACCTAAATGGAAGCTCAAGTTCCTCATTCCAGCTGGGGTTTGGACCCTCTGCTGTTGTTGTCCGGCAGACTGTTCGCTGAAAAGAAACTTCCACAAAAGGACGGACTAAAACCTATAGAGATCAAAACAAAGGAAACGGATCTCTATAAAACTTCATCAGAACATATTAAATTACACATTTTCATGTGTATACTTTGTGGAGATCAGGCTGATCCAGCCCAGATAAAACTTTAATACACTTTAAATATTGCACTTCCCACGCTTCTAAACATTTATGAAGCTTTTAGAAATATTTTAGAGATCCTGGTTTTCTCCAAAACCGGTCCCTGTTACAGATAAACAACTCCTACTAGACACAACAAACCCCTAATGTGATTAAAAATGCCTTAATGGAGCACTTCATTAGCATTCAAATGCACATGGCAGAACCTTTTCTGTATTTCAAAAAGCCGTAATTTTGCAGGAAAATCATAGGAGAAAATCCCTGCAGGGTTTCCATCTTCATTCAGAAGGACGCCAAGTTCAGCTGTCAATAGCAAGCAAATGTAGTTTCAGTATCAGCCACAAGTATGGCTGTGCTCGTTTAGACTAAGAGTGCACTGGGCCCAAAATACAGGGTGTGGAAAAGGCCGTCAGCAGTCACACGTTAGAATGGAGCGGGTATATATGATATTTTCTCCTATTACTCTTCCAGGCTTCAGCCGTTTTCAGATGAAGGACTTTCCTAAGCCTGAAGTGATTTTTCTATCTAGTAACTCCCAATGGATCACTTCCAAATACTTGTTCAATACCCACTTTAATGCAATTTCTTTAGTCCACAGCACATGTAAGCAACTTCTCTGGGCACCTACCAACTGCTGCATGAAGAATTACAACCTTCTGTCTGTTCTGAACGCCGCTCCTACCAGCTTCATATGACAATCCCTCACCCTCGTACTGAAAGAGCCAGTAAACAGTCAACAGTCCACAGTCTCTGTAGTATCACAGTTCTGTGCCTCTCTGCTGTATTCCTCCTACCCTACTCGCAGTTCTGGCTGAAAAGCCCAACCATTTTTCACTGTACAGTAGAACTCTATTTCTGACATCTTTCCTGCCCTTCTCTGACCCTTCTGTGGCTTTACTATCGTTTCGGAAAACAAGGAGTGGGCATGCCAACCTCACTAGTAAGAAATCTTGCTGACAGGAGATGTTACTGTGTGTGGAAAAGAGGAATACTCACAACTTCACGTAAGAAAACATTAGTGTTGTCATATACCTGGTTGAATGCCCAGTCTGGGCCACCAGCTGGGCTCTGAGCTGACGGCGAGGCTGCAAACATCTCATTAAAGGACCTTGAAGGTTTGGACGGTTGTTGAAGTTTGCTACAAGAGGAAACAGACAACAGCAACAAGAAAAGGCAGAGAAGACATTACTAAATATGAATCCCTCACGTTCTGTGTTAACCCTATGGAATTCTGGAAATACTTCTGATATTTTTGTGTTATGTCTTTAACACAGTAACGTATTTATTCAATCCTGTAACACAAAAAGAATGCTAGAGAGGGGCAGCAAGTGCATAGCTCTTGAAAGACTCATTGCCAAACAGTGCTTTGTGCCTGGAGGCTCCCTTTTCAGAAGGGCTTACGCACCCCAGACTACTTCTCTGCCTCCCCTGGACAATCTCCTTGAGCTACAGGTTTTTAAGGAGATGAATACCCACACAATTCATAAACCGTACAGACTTCATGGTATCCAGGCAAGGCCTCTACGACAAAATGAAACCCATATGAATGTTACACAATCGGCAACCCATGAGGGAAATAAAATAAAAAGTTAATACGTTTATTTTTACAGTGTTTCCACATAACTTTTTCTGTAATAATACCATAGTAGATATTATAAAAGAATAACTATTCATGCAGAAAGCAGCTCGAAATAAGACATCATATAATGCAAAACGACTGGTAAGGCTTTTAGTTATTTCTGTAATACTGATAATGAATTGAAATGTTCCTATTTTTCTTCCTGTTAGTATATTTTTAATATTAATAGCTTTTCTCAGTATGAACTTATTTACAGAAATCCAACAGAATCTTTATCATAGAATCACAGAATGGTTTGGGTTGGAAGGGACCCTAAAGACCATCTAGTCCCAACCCCCCTGCCATGGGCAGGGACACCTTCCACTAGACCAGGTTGCTCAAAGCCTCATCCAGCCTGGCCTTGAACACTTCCAGGGATGGGGCAGCCACAGTTCTCTGGGCAACCTGTCCCAGTGCCTCACCACCCTCTCTGTGAAGAACTTCTTCCTGATATCTAATCTAAACCTCCCCACTTTCAATTTAAACCCGTTACTCCTTGTCCTGTCACTACCGGCCCTTGTAAAAAGTCCCCCGCAGCTTCCTTGTAGCCCCTTCAGGTACTGGAAGGTGCTATAAGTTCTCCCTGGAGCCTTCTCTTCTCCAGGCTGAACAAGCCATTGCCAGTGACAGCAGAGGCAATAAAATCGTTGGCCCTATTATTATAATAATGAGGTAAACCAGCAGAAGATGCTAAATTCTGTATGCACAGTAATCGGTCAGCTTGAGAACACCTCTGACCTAAATGCAAGGTGTATGCATTTTGGGAGACAGAGAGAATGCCATGTTAAAACATTGCTTCTGGAATTGAACCAGACTGTTCAGAACTCAAGTACCTCTACATGACACAGCATCACACAGTGCCTTACATAAGGCAAAGCATCACGCATTGCCTCACTGTGCCTGAAGGAAATGGTCACTTTTAAAATTAGTCAGAGCCAAATTAGGCTCAGTTCATTAACTTAAACAGTCCATGAAAGAGAACACCAATATGCTACACTCAGGAGGCAAAGACAGTATTCCACAATGAAGAACTGGATTTTTTTTAGTACTCTTGGTATTAAGATATTATTAATTAAAATTGCCCCAAGTGTAACTAGCAGGCTTGCTTAAGATGTAACTCTTCTGATATTACCAGAGTTATAATGTTGTCAAAGCTGTGAGTTAGCTTCCAGACTGTTTTTTCCTCAATGAATACAGATTTTTGCAAAACATTTCTTGAATTTAGCAGCTATTAATAAAACTATCATATTATTCTACAAACTTACAAAACAGCAGTTTGTCATTATTAATGAGAGATAAATGTATATGTTTTTATCATGAGGATGACAACACACGACTGAATTTCAACATTAGTTGCTTCAACTGTCCTCAAAACAGCTGCAACCAGAAAATGAACCTGTACTGGAAACAGGCATTTAAACGTACCTCATCACTGGTTTTCTCACTGGAATATCATAAGCTCTAATGATGTTCACTGACAGTTTTACGTCTCCATCTGATAAATTCTGTGCTGTGACCTTCTTCCTTTCCCTTCTTTTTGGCTTTAATGGTCGTTTTGGCTCCGTCAGTTTAAAGAGGCTGAGTCCCAAAATACTAATAATCATAAAACAGACATTTAGTCATTTTTGCATAGAATCCAGCATTCTAGTGTCTCCATGACACACATGCAAATTACGCACTAACAGAAAGGGGAAATATATGCTCCTGTTAGTACCATACAAAAATCTCTCAAAGGTCAAAATGTTTCAGTTGTTTACTATGACACAATCCAGTTCTGTCTTACGTCTTGGAAATTATAATTTAAATGTGCAAAAAAGGGTTTTTTTCCAAAACTACGTAAAATACAAGTAAGACAATGACGCTTCCAGACAGATCTAAACTACAGTGCTATAAACAAAGTATCTAGGAGATGACGACAACCACTGTATGGAATAGGCAAAAAATCTAATTACACAGCTATTTACAATAAACAATAGGCTATAGAAAGGAAGCAGAATGAATATGCCACAACATACCCTGGACCCTCAGAACTTATAACCCAAGGCAAAGCAGAACCAAAGGGGAGAAAGGGGAAAAAAAAAAAAATCAGGAAAAGAATAAAAAGCAGATGTATGTTTTTAAATATCACTGATATTAACTGCAGACACTCCAAAATCTACTTTGAAAACTGATACCCAATGGCAATAATTCCTCATAAGGAAAAAAAAAAAGAATCACATAATTACTATTAAAATACACAAAGCCATAAGTTACTGAAACATCTCAATAAATAGATGCTTTAAACAAATCATGGCGTATTTTAAATTCACTAGCCATGTAACATAGCTAATAGAATCCAATATGAATTGGTATTCATGATAAAAAAATATTATCAATGAAGCATTTGATTTTAAACAACTCCAAAAGCTATTTAAAGTCTCGTTTGGATTTTTCCATTTTGTGATGTGAAAACACAAACTAAAAAATATGATGGACTCTTTCATAAGAGAGCAAGTCTCTGTCTCTCCAGCAGATGGGACTGTTTAGATTTATACTGCTGATTCAAAAAGCTTTGTCTGTACTTGACGGATGTCGTGTTTACAGTGAACACAAGCAACTTTTGCATAAAAGAAAAAATAACTATCTTTCACAACCTGTTTACTTAAGCAGATTTTAAATGAGCAACACTAACTTGGTCATCTATGCTGTGATGACTGATAAATGTCAGAATCAACAAGTATGGGATTTGGAACAAAAATTCAAAGAAAGTGCGAAAATAATATAAGAAAAAAGAAGTAACTTCCGACCCCAGTAACACTTCTGAAAGTAAACAGCATATGACGACATCCAGCAACAGCAAACAGAAATACATGAGAAGTAAAAGAAAGAAGATGAGTGTTAAAAAAAAAAAAAAAATCTATTGCACATTATCTGCAGGGAATATGCGCTGACTCTAAGCAAGCATCACCTGTAGAACCAGTTGTAGTGTAACTACCTCTGATGCTTGTCTGATATTTAGAAGTCATTCAGTGTGGCACCAGCTAGAGCTGTGCTCAGCTCATCAGATCACAGCCTGATCCATTATTTCCTGTTATGTCTTATTTACGTGCTCTCACATTACTTCTGACACAAGCAGATGTTCTCTTTACACACTTTGTGCCTCAATACACTGTCTACTGGCAGAGACATACATAGTGACTGGAAGTTTGTATGTTATGCTAAACATGAAACCGCAGTTAGTCACATCAATACACTTTGCAAAAAAAAAAAAAAACAGAGATGGTTTTACGTTAATTATTTTGATTTAGAACAAATAAAGATACAACCCTTACCCCAGGCTGGGAATCTCCTCTTCATTGACAAGGTCAGAGAGAAGGAAATGGTGCTTGGCTATGAGGAAACGGTTTATTACTGATTCTCGGACCTGTAAGTGGGGAGGGAGAAGAGAAAAAAGTACATTTCTAATCCAAACCCCCTCCAAATATTTGCATTCTGTCTAACACAAACAAAATGTCCTAATATATGGTCTTTATTTTTTACCCCCTTTTAAGAGTCATGGTCCAAGGAAAATTTTTCTTTCCACCAGGTATTTCTTCAGAACTTAATAGAAGTTAATTTTAAAAATACAATGATTCTCTAGAAACATACTGGGTAGCCAGATATAACAACATATGAAAGCATACAATCAGAAATTACATCTTATCTGCTTACAGCTCATCATCAGAAACAATCACAACAATAAATTACACTAACAGACATCTCTTTTCCGTATCTAAATGAAGTTGCAGAAATGGCTGTAGAAAATCACCACAGAATTACGGAATGGTTTGGGTTGGAAGGGACCTTAAAGCCCATCTAGTTCCAACCCCTCTGCCATGGGCAGGGACACCTTCCACTAGACCAGGTTGCTCAAAGCCTCATCCAGCCTGGCCTTGAACACTTCCAGGGATGGGGCATCCACAGCTTCTTTGGGCAGTAATCTATACGGTATTGGTTGTGGGGAATAAAAGCAACACTTTGGACCGTGGAACAACCTACGAAGCCTGTATTACAAATTCTATGATTTCAAATAAAAGTTTAAAATCCTTAGTGCCTTTCATTTCTATGCTGAGGTCACAGACTGAAGCACAGAGATGAAAGCCTTCCCTTTTCTCCCAACAACTATGTGGAAGCAGACTGAGACAGTACTGTCTCTGTCCTTTTTTCCTACCACTAACATTAGTAATGCTTCTATATACTGTGCTTTACAAGATCAGCTGCAGAACAGCAATAACAAAGTTTTCTGCAATACATCTCCCCCTGATATTTTTAGGAGTTTTAAGTTTTCCTTATTGTTCTTATATCTTGGTGTTGATGCAACAGGCATACAAAGATCACATTTCAGAATGCACTGAATTTCAGTGCCGTTGTGGGCAATCTAACTTTCAAGCACACCTGACAATTTATAGAAGTGTAAAATATTCAAATATTATTTTAAAAAAGGCTACCTGTATTTAATACAGAGTGACAAATAAGGGTACTGTAATGCCTGTTACTCTGTACTGTTACCGTAAGTTTGAGTACAAACCTAAATACCGTGCAAAACACATGGGGCCCACGCAGACATGACAGCTTTGTTAAAAATAATTTTTTTACATTATCGTACTCAATCTGGGCTTTGGCACTTGCCTGGAAGTTCTGAACACTTTTAATTGTCTGTGATTCTTTTACAAACCATACTTTCTCACAGACAATTGGTTTTGTCCTACATCAAGTCAACCTTATCATCATATTACATGTACATGGTAGGACTTCAATACGCTTTTTGTTATTTCCAGTGCTGATAAGAAACTAGTAGCCATGTTTTGCACTTGCTATTTTGCCAACATAGCCTGAAATTGCAAACTTTTGGTTATATGACTAATGTTTTCCAATTTTTTTTTCCCCTAAGGATTAAAGAGAATGTCAGCCTAGCAGAAGGAACGGACTAGAAAAATAAATTAAATCAAGATAAGGGAAAAAAGATACTACTCTAATATCACAATAAATGTAATGTGATGAAAGATATGCCCTCTGCCTTAGGCTGCAGGACAAGACACTCTGTATATCACATTAAATAATTTTTAACAGTGGTTAGGGCCATTTTTCATGAAGATAATTAAGTTTTTGGCATCACACTTACAAGAAGGAAAACAGTAAGAAGAAGGAAATCGGTGAATATTTATGACACAACAATACAAATCACTGGGATTCTGGAGCAAAAAAGAATTTACAGAACTGCTAGAAAGAGGAGGTCACATGTATAAAGATTAATCAGTTTCAAGTACTCACGGAAATGAAGCATCCATGTACAGAAGCAACATATGGCCTAGAGAAATATGGTGGAGTCATATTTGTTGCAGCTTACCTTCTGTAGATAGTTGGCAACAACTGCTCTGTGGGCATCTAGGTAATTTTTGCTGTCAATCACATCCCTCTCTTGCAGTCTCTTCTCATAGTCCTAAAGATATTTACTAGAGTTTGTGATTTCACATACATTCAGTGCTTTACTACATACAAGAAAAATGGTATTTAATCAATACTAATGTATGGATCACAGTAAACAAAAACAGATGTCAGAGGCTTATAAAGCTATTTTTAATGCTAATGTATACAGCAACAGCATTGCTAAACTTCCATGACTAGAGACAAAACTTCCATTAAGTTATGAGATTCATGTGGTTTAAATTACTATGAGTAACTTGAAGATTTCCCTCTCTTCTTTTAAAGCTGAACTTTGACCTGCTGCTGTAAACTGAAATTCCATCTGAACTGAAGTGGCTTCTCTTACTGCAGCTGCAATAGGGAGAATCCTTTATAAACAGAAGCGATGCCGTATTAATGGAAGATGACCCCAAGTCTGAACTGTGTTTTAATACACATAACTGGTTTTCAAAGTGTCTAATACTGGAAGAAACTCCACTTGTGGGAGAGATTGTTGAGAAACAATTGAGCTATTTTTGTTATATTCAAGAAATAAAGAGATTTAATGCCATAATAAAAATCTTTGGTTGTACACTGTGAGAAAGTGAAAGCTCTTTAGGCAGCCAAAGTGCAAAGACTTTGCTTTGCCTGAGGTTTGATACAAGTCAGTAGCCTAACCAAGGGGTTGACATGAATCCTGGTTACTCCCACAAAGAAAGATTTACAAGCAGCCCTTGGTTCTTGGGGAGAAGTACATTAACAGAATATTTCTCGGGGTTGTGGTTACCATTCTGGTGGACTGCAATGAAAGCTGTACTGACAGATGCAGCTTTTATTCCCAAGTTTAGGAGTGTCTCCTAAATTAAGGAAAGGCTAGAGCTGACACTCAGCTTCCAAACAAAACAGAGAGCCTATGAGTCCAGGGGGTCTCCCAAGACCTGCAGGTTAATGGCAGTCTGCAAATCAGGTTGGTTTGGGAACCACAGCTACCCATCACGTAAAAGCTACTCAGTAAAATTACCTTTCAGGTGATTTTGATATTGATGTTACTTAAGAGAAAATAATTTTTTTACTAATATAAAGGGGTCCAGGAAGCACATTCTGGAAGCACAGTGCTTCATTATTTCCACAACAAATCTTTATATAACTTTTCCAGTGCATAGTTATTCAGTTGAATGACTTCAGATTAGCCTCAAAATAAAATAAGAATGGCTCTGCTGATCTCGAAATCTTAATTTTCAGGCAGATCTAGTAATGACTAGAAGTCCAATAATGGGAGTTGAATGTCTAACTGGTACACACATATGCACTGCTCCCTCCATGAGCTTTTTTACTGTAACATGACTTAAATACCACAAATCATTAATTAGTACTTGTTACCTGTTAGTAAACTGTCGATATTAAATAAATTTTCACAAGAAACAGGAAAAGATCATGAATTTCAGATAAAGCAAATACTCAGGTACACACTGATCGGCCCCAACTCTGATGCTGAACCCCCAGTTTGCTGAGGAAGACATTAATGAGCAGTCCAGTACATAACTATTGGAGGGGCAGTTACAAAGAAGAAAGTGCCAAACTCACCGCTGTAGTTCCAGACATTGTAACAAAGGAAAGCAGCCATTAAATACAACTTGGAAGGCTCAGGTTGCACATGATTTTGGTTTTTGTTGTGATTTTTAATAGTTGCTGGAAGGGTAGTGCAGCACTGGACCAGGTTATCCAGCAAGGCTGTGGAATCTCCCATTTAGATTTTTTAAAGACTTGGCTAGACAAATACACAGCCGACCCCATCTAGTGCTGGAAACAGTCCCAGCACATCAGTGGAAAGCAGGACTAGATAAACTCCAGACAATATTTTCCAAACAATATTTCCACAATTCTATGAATTTCAGACTTCTTTGCCAAATTGCTAGTAAATCAACCAGGAACAACACCACTTTAAACTTAGTTTTGAAGATCATGTCATATAAAATGAACTTGGAGTGGGTGATCATGGGTTTATGCAATTTATCCTTAATGGAAAAAAAAACACCACAAATGAAAGATTTCTTGAACTATGGCTTTCAAATTTGAATGATAATATGAAATGGACAGTTAGTCTGTAAAAGCAAATGGAACAGAAATAGGTATCAAAGATGTGGCACATCTTTGAATAGGAGATACAAAACTAATCTAAAATTCAAAAAGGAAAATATTTATTGCAAAGAGCCAGACATGATTGAATTAAAAAATATCCTTAAAAAAAGGATCTAATCCAAAAGAAATGGAAGAAACAAATTTTTCAAAGAAATCTACATAAGAAGTAGGGGTAAAGCAGCAGTTGCCAGAATCTGAGATTCTGATCCTGCTAGAGCAATGAACATGCTACAACTCTCCTTAGCTACACGAATTGCTAAAGAACAAAAGAATGTGTGATGGAGTTGACATTAAAAATAATTGAAGTATGACCCAGATAACAAACGCACACATTGCATTTCAGTAAGGTAATCAACAGACACGCAAGGGTAGGGTAAGCTAATTGGAACAATGTATTAAAACAGAAATAACTGCAACATAGGCTGTAGTAAAACATAAGAAGGTTTTCGTTCTCATTAGGGCTATTGCTTCCAGCATTCTCCGCAGAAATGACTCAAAATTTAAGTCTAAATCTGAATTCTCTGTGCATTACCTCGAATATTTAAAATCACCTTTTTTAATTAAGTCTTAATTTTTTTTTTTTTTTTTAAAGGTATCTTAGAACATTTGTGTCTAAAGCAGTTGCTGTGTTTTATTTTTCTCCTTCCACAGTACAGCTGTGGAAATATTGCCCCGGAAGGAAGCTATCTTAATTAGATTAAAATAACGCTAGAAAAGACTGAAGGTATAAAAATCTTATTTTTTACACTTCAGCACAGCTGTACATTCTGTAAGGGGCCAACTGACTTAATTGCAAATCAAATATTATTAGCATGAAAACTAGGCAAGAAATATTTCAGAAAACATTCTACCTGGAAGATTTTTTCACTGATTTCTCGTTCATGTAAAGGGACTTGCTTATAGTTTCGGAACTCAGCCACTTCCTCATTTCTGAGCTGCAAGAGTCGGAATCTCTTTGATCTATTAAATTCTTCATCAGAAACAAAATTAAATTCTTGCTGCAACTGTTCCAATCTGAAGTAGTCAGGAACGTGTGCCTCTCCACTTGTGGCAACCTAAAGTAGTCAAAACATAATTAACCTTTACATACAAAGGGACGACGGTCTGTAAAATTACTTTTGTATGACACATGCATATTGTAAGGATATTCATTTTAAGGAAAAGCAATCGAGATGGACCAAACTGAGACTGAAACACTGTATTAAAGTACGTTTTTGTTGAGCAAAGTACACAAGATTACACACTTAAGAATACAATAAAATTATATTTCCTCATAACATAAAAAAAACATCAAAGAGTAGGAAGACTCACAGCACAGAGTAACTTAGGAAGCTGCACTGTGAAGATGATTCATTTACCCTGGCTATGTAAATACATCCTTAATTTGATGGTTAGAAAAGTTCCAACTTCTACAATACACTAGATCCCTTTGTGCAATTGTCACTGTTGAGTAACTTCCTATTTAATACAAGTACACTGGGAATACCTCTGCACTTTAGGAAAAGAACAAACTCAAAATCTGTATTTTTAAAATTTATAAATAAATCTGTCTGCATATTCCCTCATACCTATTTTTCACCACTAGAATACTACTGAAAAGATTTAATAAATCTTAGTAATAAATAATTTACCCACTACTAAATGGATTAATAAATCATATTTTTAATACACATTTTGCTTTTTAACACACCCAAGGATGCTCATTCCAAATTCATATGCTACTTACTACCTCACTAGCGTGCATGCCGATTGCCTGAGAAGGTACCGGTGTTTCACAGCTCCATTAGCCCTACCGCCCTGAAAAAGCCACTTACCATGATCAGCTGCATCAGAGCTGCATTGTTTGGGTCATTTGGATCAAGTTTTGCTTCTGCTGCCCACTTAGCTAGTTTCTTCATGTCAGTTAAGCCCGATGTGCCAATGGATGCAATAGCATCGATATTTTTTAAAGCACTGAAAAACAGAATTATCAGAACTAGAAATGTATATGATTCAGCAATATAAAAAAAAAACACGTTATGGGAAAAAAAACCAACAAACCAACAAACCCACAAAAACTTAGGAAAAAACCAAAAAGCTCCCCAGAACCTGAATAGTAACTTCCACTATACAATTCTTAGTTGCAGCTATGCAACTGAGGGAATGATGCATTGCAGAGGAAAGTAATGGAAAAATATGAAGGAACTGGCAACAGGGAAACTTTTATACAAGGAGCTTATTGACACATTTATGATACACCTACTTCCTAGTAATCAGCAACATGTAATCAGATAAGATGATAAATTGCCTCACAGCATGAAAGGAATGCAAGAGTTTTGATAATCCACACTGAACTTAGATGTACAGTCCTTGCTTGCGCTATGTCTTGAATCCTGCCTTTTCCCTGACTCCTGGATGGCACTCTCAGACCTGCATTGCAGCCCCTTCCCTGCTGTTTCTGGATATACCCCGGGGCCTGGTTCATCCCCGCTCCATGCCTGGGACTGCTGGCAGGACCCAGCTCTGCCTGTCGTGTTCAGCTCCTGCAGGACTGCACGCTGGCTGGTGAGGGCACTGCCTTGTGCTGGGACACCGTTGCAGCCTCACCCTGTCCTGTGTGGTGCAGCCCTGCGCTTGGTCCTCCCTGACACTGCAAGCTCCAGCCCCACTCCTTATCCTTTGGACACTTCTGCTCACTTTCCTGTATTCACATTAGGCAAGGAAGTATGGTAGGCAGTCTGGAGGCCATTTGTACACTGACTTGCTGGCCAAACTTCTGGCATCTTCTCACAAAAGCCACCTCTGAATCCCGCCCGCTACCAAAACTGCCATGTAAACCCAACACACCAGGACATGCATGTTATTAGCCAAATGCCGCAGAAGATGGATGTTCCCCACCTCTTGTTAGGGGTGCTAATCTGTGTCTTCATTATCTACTTATCTGAGTAGTTTCAAGAAACCTTTAAGAACTTACGGATCTTTCTTGCGCTTGGTTAGAATCAGCCAAATACCCAGCAGTCACGGGAGCAGCCAATAAAGCGCTAACATCAAGGTTGTGTCTCTAGGCCCCAGTCCTGAACAAATGCACTGAATCACAATTGTGCTGAAGAGGCAATGGGCAGCAAAAACTAACTTTAGGCACAAAAAAGTCTTGCCTCTGACTTTCACAAGGAACAATGGAAAGTCAGAGGGTTGCTTATCTCTAGAGGATGATACAAAGAAGAGTGTTTTAAAGCAAACTTCCTTTTAAAATTCGCCATTTTTCCATTTACTACAGTGATTAGTCTCCTGAGTAAAGTTAGCATTTGGGAATTCCTCCTTATGTTTTAATCTCATGCTATTCTAGTCTCACTGAAGTCAGCAGGTTACTATATGCTGATCAGAAAATTACTCTAACAGCTGCAGCTTGAGGCAAAAATAGTAACAGAGCGATTTGGATGCCAGTGTCTAGCCTCTAAATAAATAAAAATCTGATAGAACCTAATCAGCTGTGAGGGGTACCTACTCAGTGTTAGTAAGTATGGGAAAACTCTTGACAGGTGGACAGTGAAGTTACCTGAGGTTGTTACAAAAGCAGATTTTACGTATCATCTCCTTAACTTTACTGGAATTATATAAAAGCAACAAAACAGACAAATAAACTACAGTGTTCAACTTGCAGCCACAGAGCAAATTAGATTGTTTTGAATGCAACAATATACTAATTTCTGTAGGTCAACAGGCTTCTGATGGAGAAAGAGTATTATCTTGGAATGATCAGCAGATGCAAATTTTTCACTGATTAATTCATTAACAGTATCAAGCCCCCATACTAACTTCTACTGCTTTCACAGCCTCATTTTTATCATTAATTACAAAAAAAGGCATTTAAAGCATGTGTCCCAATAGCCTCCCCAAATGTACTTCAGGTAAGAGCTGGAGCTTCCGTTCTTAGAAAAATGATTGCAGGAAGGTTCTTTCCGAACATATACATCTTCTATTAGAAAATCATAAGAAGTGAATTAATCAGCTTGAGTTTAACTTCCATATTGTCTACAAATAATATACTGCAGGACAAAATTTCTAACTAAAATCTATTTACCAAAAACATGTACCCTAAGAAATCTGCAGGGGGTCACAGTGCAAAGTAAAATATCTAAACTTAAGGAAAAAGATTATGCAAATTCTTGATTAAGAAAGTCTATTTTTTTAAAACACAGTATAATCAGTTTCCCATTAATCACTGAAAATTAATATTATATTACCTTGGAACACTTGTGTTTTGCTGACACACTGGAGGAATTAAGGGGATTCCTTTTTCTCCAACTGCCCAAGAGACACTATTGGATATTTTCCCAGAGGTCATTAAAGTCATTCTGTTGCTACCATCAGCTTCAAATGAAAAGGACACACCTATCATGGGGGAAAAACCCAAAGTAGTATATTTATGCATTCAAACACAATGTCTAAACATTTTAAACAATACTTCCTGAAAATAAGTAGTCAAGTAAGTCATGCATTTATATAAATGTGAAGCAACTTGATTCTGTTGCATGCTGTGGGTAAGGACTTTGCTCTACAAAAGGAGTGAAGGATTCCATTTCATCTACAGAAAGGCTTTCCGTCTGGGCTGGAAGGAAAGGCTGTGCCTTGAAAGGTTTGCCAAAAGGCGTTTTTTTTCCTTCACATATGTACATTACTTAAATATTTACGGGAGTTTTCAGATTCAGCATACTGTTATTAATGACACAGAAATTCAAAAGAATTATGCACGACTGGAGTCAGTCCTAAAGCTTTGTGAAACACAATTGTATTTAGTCATCACTGTCAATGACACTTACACACCCATTTGTTGTAATGATTTTTTAACCACATTCATTTCCTCCACAGTTTTTATGTATTCTTCTGCTCTAGCTTGATCTGTATTTCATATATGGCAAATTTATGCAAGCGAGTCATATCATAATGCTGTTCAAGCTTACTATATAAACTTGAAAGTTCTATATGCTACTGTGTATTATTCATTTCCCCTTTTCCTATCTCTCCCTTATTTTCACTTTCTAAAGTCCCAGGGATAAAATGTGTTGCAGAATGTCAACACAGCAAATAGGAAGAGGAAAAAACTACTCTGCACATACATTTATACGGCCAGTTTTTCAGTGGTTTAAAACATTAAAATCACTGGAGCTATACTGATTAATACCATTTGCTTGCTCTGCAGTATCAGAGGTCTGATTACTTAAACACTAAAAAAACCCCTAACACTTTCTATAGCTAGTAGAGCTCCACTACAAGCCAAAAAATAACCACATTATTATATTCAAATTAAAATTGGTAAGAGACAAAAATTCCACTGCAAACTTCAACAATAAGAATCATGACAATTTTATCAGATTCAGCTACAGAAACTGCAAACACTCTTAACAGAATTTACTCTGAAACATACACCAGGCTGTTCCTGCTACACAGTTTCAGCAAAACGAGAAACACTGAAGTGAGAAAGACTGAGAGCTCCTACCACTCCCAACTCCTTCATGGTCCAACATCACCCGCTGATTGCTGCTGAACTCTATTTCTTCCATAGGAGCACTGCCTGTCAGAACTGTAGTCTCAGGAACAGGTATGAACACTTCAGCCAACAAGCTGGTGCTGCTCATACCCATTGTTTCGTATATCTAGAGAAAAACATGGGACAGATGTGTAAGAAACGTACACATGCACTCATGAGAACTTGAAAACATATTGTAGGGTATTTGGACAAAAGGTTTTACTGTCACAATTCATTTAAGACAGTTGTATTTGTTTACTTTCTAAAACATCCAATTAGCAGACATTTCAGCTACCACCAGCTAACTTGGTCTGAATCCTTCTTAAATTTTAGATGTGTACCCCCCTCACCTTAAATGCACCTGCGAATAGCACAACAAACTCGAGGCTTTAAAGAGAACCGTTGTACAACATGCAACTGCTTGTGACAGTTGCTGGCATCAGGCAAATGTGCAGAGGGATTCTGCCTCATTAATTCCTCCTTACCACGACAGGCAAGGTAAGGCACACAGTCCCCGTTCTGACAGTACTGCAGGCTGCTCCCCTCTTTCCAGGCCAGTTGCCTGGCGATTTCTCCATTCAGATGTTTTTAATCCAAGGAGGCTGTATTCCTTTTCCTTTTCAATTTGTGCATTACATAAATGGAGCAGGTGAGGGGTATACCATCCTCCTCTAAACTACCAGTGAGATAGATGACTTTTCCTGTTAGGTAACTTAACAGGGGAAGTAGGATCCTGATGGTGTTCCTCCTAAAAATATATTGTATGGGCTCTGAAAATTATTCATGTGACACATTCATTAATTCATACTTGGAATGGGGGCTGTGGTGGTTTAACTTAACTGCACTGTTGATCAAGTCAAGTGCAGTTATGGACATTGCTAGCAATTAATTTTTTTCTTATTCCCCCCCTCCCGAAAACATTATTGTCCGCACAGCAAAATCATCATAATGTTTTAAGATGACCATTTCGGCAAGTTTACTGCAACATAAATAATTTTTTCTAAAATTAAGAGCCTGCTGTACTAACATATTTAATTGCATGTCCCAATTATTTGATTTCATCCATGCAGCCCATTGTCATGTTATATATAACACACACACAGACATAAAACATATATACACACATATAAAGCACAACCATCAAAAATGTTGCAGCAAAGTTGAAAGCCTATGACTGGAGAAGCAAGGAAAGGGTGCAAGACTGATGATTTATAAAGTTCCTTTCACAAATTTTTCAGCCTTTACACCACCACCACACAGCAAAATACAAGCAGTACAGGACTAACCACATTTCATATTATCTTTTTAAAAGTTACTACGATAAATCATTATCTACCTGTAGTTTCAAACTCTCTGGCCAATTGAATATATGTAAATTGAAAATCTGTCCAAAATGAACTCTGAAATCTGAACTTATTGGTCGGGTAACAGTCCTTGATACTTCTTTGGAGTTGAAAAGGACTTTTATAAATGCTGAGCGTTTCTTCACATCTTCCCGTCGCAAAACTTCTGCTCTGTAAATACATCAAACAAGCTGTCATATTACTTTAAATAACATTTTTATTCTTTCGTTATTTTTAATGAGAATCTGATTCCTTGAGGGAATCGGACGTTCTTCTAAAAATGTCACTACACAGGAATGGCTTTAAAACTATTATTTAACAGTTGTTCTATCTTCTCATGAATACAAAATGAACAGGTCAAATTTTAGATCCACTAAAGCCACCTCCATATAAAAGGAGTTATTTAGGGAAACAAAATTTCCTTCTACTCCCTTACTCCAAAGCAGAACAAACGCTATCAAATTGAGTTAAGATTTTGAAGGTTTTAGTCACTGCAAGTAAACCAGCCAAGCAATATTCCTTGATGAGGCTATTTGCTGAACAGGTACAAAACAAAGCAGTTCTTAAATGACTAAAATGTGTCAGATGTATGTTAAATTGTGTGTGTAAATGTAAAAAGTAACACAGTGTTTGTAAAAGTAGATTTTATCCACAGTGAAATCCCTGGTTTACTACACGATTTCTCTGTTTTCCTTCACTGACTACAGCGCAGACCTGGTGTAAAGGACTAGCTAGGGAAAGTGGTACTGCCAGAAGTGACCTAGACTCTACACTGAAAACTTCTCTATATATGCACCACCGTTCTATGCAGATGGTCAAGGAACATTAGAAGATTCAAAAGGAATGTGTAAATATGCGTTCCCCAATCCCAGTATATACAGGGCTATGTGTGACATGGCAATTAAGTTGCATCAGCTTCAGAAGCAGAAGTTTTATCACTAGGCTAAACAGAACGGTGAGCAGCACTCCTGAAGTTGTACAAGCAATCCATTAATAAATAACAGTAGAAAATGACAAAGTAATTTTCAAGCCAACATTTATCTTACCGAGGACACTGCTCAGTTGGAGTTACGCTTCCTGACAGGACCAGTTCAGGCATTACAGCAGGCTCTCCAGGCTTCCTTCTGCAGTTGTCAGCCTTTTCCCTAACCTGCTGCTCTATTTCCAGACTATTGGCCATTTTAGGTGGGATGGGTTTTACACGTTCCTCACCAAGACTGCAGTCTTCTAATGATTCTTCTTCTTCTCGAATGTCTTTTTTCTTCTTTTTCTTCTTGAACTTCTGCATACAAAAATAACAGTGTTCTTCCTGAACTTGTTTCAATTCAGTAGAGGTTTTTTAATTCTTGTTCTTTAAGAAGTGATAAACATATGAAAAATGACTGCATAACTGTAAAATTGCCACACACAAAAATCAGATTCTCCTCATTCTACAGTACCACTTCAGATTCAGCAACGCATTCCGTTCATAGGCTTCAAAAACATAATATGCTTCAAACAAAACATTTACTTAACCTTCCCAACCAACTTACAAAATAAACATGTTTCTTGAACATTCTGGCCAGCAGGTGACTTCAAATTTAGCCTGAGATACCATGTGCGTTCTGTTAGGGTTGAAGGAATGTTACTCAACCAGTAGATGCAGTTCTTGGAGGTGGGCTGTCTGCATACACATTGACAAAGTGAAGGCACATGTGCCACAAACTTTGGAACATGAGCTTTTTCGCTGAGTGGTATTCTTTAGCATGAGCAGAGCGATCCCCTCCCTTCTTCTGTGCCAAACAGAAGAAAAGACAAACAGAACACCACATGCCTTTCAGCATCTCCTAAACTGCAGAACTCCAGTGTTCATGAGCATGTTCAACTTCAAACAACTGCAAGTTCCTCCTTCTGCAGACTTGCAGATCACTTGGAAGTACAGCTTGGAAGCAACAGCCACTTCATGATTTAAGACACTATAAGCAAAAGAGGAGGAGGCAAGGAAAACAGTTTCCCTTCACTAACAAGTATTTAGCCAAACAACTTGTTCACGTAGTTTTGTAAGTAAATATTCTTTCTTGGCCTAATTTTACATTACTCTTCTTGTTCTTGTATTTACATTTAAATTAATCCAGTCTCTTCTACCTCTAGTGTCTTCCTTAGATTCATGTGATCTGTGCTAGGAAGACACCAACAGCAGTGATTAACCAAAAAAGTACTTTGAGTAAAATGAAATAAAGTACTTCTGGGTATAAAAGGAAGGGCTTTGTGCTACAATTTGCTCTAAAGGGAAAGAACCACAATCCTCTCAGGCTCAAGACAGTTTGTGACTAACAAAATATAAAGATGCTGAGAGCAGCTTTGGCTGGAACCACCTGCGATGGATTTTGCGAAGGCATAACTGGCTAGGAGATAGGTGAACAGTTCCCATTAGGATAAATGTTGAAAACTATCTGCCTTCACTGTAAGGTTTACATTTATTCATCTTATCCTACGAGTGCATTGACATGATACTAATAAGTCATGGGCCCACTAGTGTCTAGTAACAGGTATAGCCAATACTGCCAGATCAGCTTCTCCTCTAGTGCCTTCAACAGATCCTGCTAGCTGAAAAAACTTTCCATAAAAGTATCAGCAGATGACTAGAATCTTGAAAACTGTATTTGAAGCATTTCCTTAAACTTTATTTTGCTGTGGTATCCAAAAACCCACCGGGTTCAAACTGGGCAGTAATTATATTCAAGTATAACCACCATTATCCTGGGGTATCCCGTACACTGCCACTTAACAATGAAAGCAAGTCTGATTTTGCTGGCACTGCCAGAGGCTATTTCAAAGATCATCCCCTTGCAGTGTATTGTCCTAGTTCCTGTATTTTTCAATATACCCTTGAAGCATGACTGAGACATTAACTACAGTACAGATTAATAGCAATATAGTCAGAGGTAAAAGGCTAGGCATTAATTACATTTTTCAGTTTGAGAACATTCCTCAACATAAATACACATGAGATGACATCATCAGCTTGTTCATTAGAAACACCTCATAATTATTTTGCTTCACCACCCTCACACAAAATTAATCCATTTTTTTTTCTTTGCAAGAAGGACATGAATTTAACAGAATGGTGTAAAACTATTAAAGTAAAGAGAGAACTGCTGAAGTACTGAAAAATCAATAGCAGGAAGACAATGGTCCACAAAAACCTAGCACATCTTAATTTTTAATTAGCAATTAGTTTAGTAAAAAATTCTAAGTAGACAGAATGCATCTAAATACATTACAAAACTCATGCAGAACTATCCTGAAATTGGATTTATTTTCTATATTAGAAGGAAAACTTTTGAACAAATCAGTAATACTTTTATTTTTTGTGAAACTGAATGATTTAAACAAACCTGTGTCTTCTTCCAGGATTTCCACTCCTGTAGCTCAGTTTTATACTCTTCCATTTTCTTTTCATATTCTTCCATATATTCTTCTAGTAATTCTTTTATCTCAGCCTGAATTTCTGCCTCATATGCTTTTTCATCTAATCTCTGATCAACCTCTTCCCTGCAAAACACCAGTTATCAACATATTGCAGAAATTAACATAAGAGCTACAATTAAGTCAATAATACGTACTTCTACTTCTCTGTTAATTAATTTCATCATATCAAAGGTGTGTTCTATTTAAAAATACTAGCACAGATAATCTAAGAGTTGATAGTAGACAGTTACCATCCAGAATTAATATCTTTTTTTTTTTTTTACTTGTTAGCCTTTAGAAATTCCTTTCTGTTACAGTAATTGTTATTTTAACCTTCCTTACTCTCCAGACTTAAAAGGAATACTGGCAGGCTCAACCAGTGCCAGACTACTCAAATTATTACTTTTGCACCCTTCATATCAGAATTGTAAGTTCCCAAATTGACTAATCTTATTAAAACTCTACTGCTGGCAAATGAAGTACAAAGTGTTATCAAAACATACTTCCTCAAATAAAGTTTCAAGGGTGTGTTAGTAAACTTCTGAAAGTCACGGAGGGATTTAATTTGTTTCCAAACTTTTATGATTGTCTTAAGCAACATTCTGTCTTTTTCTTGTTCAGCATCACGAAGTCTTCTGGTTTGCCTAGAAATATATACATATATGCACAAAATCAGTCAGGATCGTATAACTCAGAGGAACAATAGAGTGAAAACTTGTGATACCAAAAGCCAAGTGATGTGGGTTTCAATTTGATTGATGGCTGCAGTGGTTTAAATCCAAAGAGCATAAAACTCAGACTTCAAGATGGCAGGATTTGATTTCCTTCTGTACTCCAGTCTCTTGCATTTTGGACAATCTGACTTCAATTATAGTTCATTCTCCAGAGATCTCAGAGTTTTCTGAAATGCTCATTACAGCTGTACATCGTTAAAAACATTTTAGTCAATTCATGTAAACAACAGCCCAGGAAACCTACATTGCTGCTATGGAGTAATGCTTATTGCAATCATACATTACAAAATGTTTTAAACTTAAACATGCTTCTAGCTCCAGTAAAAAGGACTTGCAGAGATGAAGTAATGTAGTAACATATGAAGTAATGCAAATCCTTCAATAGCCCTACAAGATTCTTAACACAAACAAAATTAACAGTTTTTTTTTTTGTCTCAGAATTGGTATTCCACGTTTCCACCCTCTAATCTGTAAAAAAGCTATTCGTTAGCATTTTGACGACCACGCACTTCCGATATAAGTGTCCATGCAGCGCAAGCACAGACTGTTTCTAGTACCGTCTTGACAGCTAAATATGTCTAGTAAAAATAATGTGATAAAGATGTAAACTAACACATCACTTATTGCAATACTCAGAGAATGCAGAAGACAGGGAGGCTAAGTTAGAGCTGAGAGAAGAAACACACATCATACATTATTTAAAAGCATAAGCAAATTCAGCAAAAACAATAAACAAATAAGAAATATAGACTCTCCAGAAAGCAATATGAGTAACTTATCCAATTCATTAGCTAGCAGTTTGAGCATTACTTCTCCATGCAGCTTAACAACCTTTTCTTCTTTGTCTACCAGATGAAGCTTCAAAACATGAGGAACACATAGGTCACTAATTACACTTATCTAACATACTCAATTTGGAAGCAGGACCTTTCAGTAGCGAATCACCTCTGCTAAAATACATCAGCCAGAGAAGCCTGGCTGCATATCATAGCGTACGCTGGCTTCCCCTTCAGCAAACGAAGGCAGTCGGGCGTGAATTGCTAATTTGCAGAAGTGTCCTGTATTCAGATAACATTTCTTCTGAAAAACGATGGAAAACTACAGCTCTGATCTTGGGACAGCAACGAGTACACGTCATTTATGCTATTGGAGGGTGGAGGAAACAATTTGATTATTTTCCATGCTACACTCTCTGCACATCTGTAATTTCTCACAAGTGTGCTACACTGACCATCAGGGAAATGCACTATTAAGAGAGAGACAAGGCAGGTCAGATGTCTTTACCAACATATGTGGTCCAAGTCAGTATTAAAACACCATGACAGTAAAAATTCCTGAGCCCATCTGAGCCTTATGTCTAATAGCTTCCAACAACAGAGCTGTGGCCAGAAAGAATTACAGACATGAAAAGCCCTAAAATACTCCCAGCCAAACTCATCTCACTTTACTTACACAACACTGATCTCACCAATTTCAGCTGAGCTTCTCCTGATTCATAACATTGTGACACTAACTAAAGCACTCAAGACATATAAAAACACTTAAGATACCCAGAAGGAATAGTCTGTCTAATTAGAATTAACCATTAAGCAAGCCTCAGGTTTGGTGCCAAAATCCAAAAATCTCATTCTGACAGTGTACCTTCTCATTACTATTCTCAGGCTTTCTCTGCGGAGAGGTCCTGTCTGCAGGGTACTGCATGGTAACTGTACACCTCCTGCTACTGGTCTTTTAGCACATGTGCTAAGAAAACACTAATAAAAGCTACTCCTTTTTCAGTGGAAGTAAGACTTTGTCCTTCAGTATAAAATAATACAGTGTATACTT
The DNA here is from genome assembly GCF_000690775.1 of Eurypyga helias. Lineage (NCBI taxonomy): Eukaryota > Metazoa > Chordata > Aves > Eurypygiformes > Eurypygidae > Eurypyga > Eurypyga helias. Next base: position 33,606 of record NW_010261272.1, read on the forward strand.
CTATGTGCCACAGAAGAAACACAGATACCAGTGTTTTACAAGACAGCGTATTTGACAGGTGAAAATCTGAAGCAGTTCCTAAACGAAGAGTAGTGAGTAGATGTCTAAGTGTAAGCAGACGTAGATTTTAAGTCCGAAAGTAGAATTGTTATTAAAAGAGACTTTTTAAAAATTGTATTATCATGTGACCCATTACATCAGTCTAAACTTCTGTTTATTTAAATTAATACATTATTGCCTACTTTCAGGTTGTAAAAAAAACTTTCAGATTTTTAAATATTTAATAGTTAAAAGGCTGTTGAACATGGATCTCCAAAATAATTTTTATTATACTGCTTACACTTACAGCTCACTGCTGCCCATCTGCCAAATACAATACTAACTTTCACTACCAAGCCAAAAACTGTAATATATTTTTACTACCCACTTACAGTCCAAGAACAATAACTGTAATCTTGTAAAACAAAATTCTACCATTTTATGTTTATTAACCCACTAGCAAAAATATGGCCAAAATACCTAAAAATGGGAAGTGAATCAAGAACACTTATGTAATGAGGAAGATGGAAAAAAACTAGCGGTTTTGTCTGTTCAAAAAATTATGTCACTTGCATTGTTGCGAGAGCTTCATGCATCCAGCTGATACCTATTGAAACCTTAATTAAATTTTAATTGTGCAAAACACACCAGTATATAGTTGCTAAGTAATTAAAAGGTAATCAAGTTAGATCACTTTTCAATCAGGATTTTAGCCTAAGCTGTATTTTCTTCATAGTTTCTTTTACTCAACTTATCAACTCTTAAGCCTTCATCATTCTCTGGAAGAAGAATTTAAACAGCAGAATTTAAAAGTCTGACCTGAATCATATTCTGTACCAGCATGGAAAGGGGAAAAGGAATAGAGTTTCAAAAAGCGATGATTTAATGAATCCATACCTACCTGATCTCAATTTTGTATTCAGGTATGCTCTGTTGTGCCATAGGTCTAGGAACACCAGCACCTCCAGCGTCCATACTGCATTGCACAGCGCTCCTCAAAGCATGCAGCTTAAACAAAGCAATGAACAATTAACAGATGGTTTGACATTTGAGGCGTGATCCTGCTCTGGCAGGGGGGTTGGACTAGATGATCTCTAGAGGTCTCTACCAACCCCTACCACTCTGTGAATCTGTGAGGCATACACCACAATGCACCTTGACATGAAAGAGTTAGAATCAAGACAATTTTCTGTTATGCAGTAACTGTTTTTCCACGGCTTTGCACGTCTGTGAGGTGCTGATTCTTCAAGATGAAATTCTAATTAGGTTCTCCGGACATATAGGGGAGATCTACTGAGACTGATCACTGTGACAGATCTAAAGAAGGGGACAAGATTGATCGAGGGATTATCCTGAAAGCTTAGGGATCAAAGGGGTGGTGGAGGAAAAAGTAAGTCTTGCAGAAAAACACCTTCTATAAAAGGTTTTTTGGGACTAGGAAGGGCCACTAAAGGTAACCCCAGAAAAATCAATAAACAACAAAACACATGAGTGGGCTGTGGATTTGATGAGTGCCTTACAGAAGCTGGGCACCTTGCAACAAAGCATTTAAGTGTAACATATTGCATGTAACACCCAAAAGAAGGTCTAAGGACGAGACGCAGCCGGGAACAACGGCACAGTTCAGATGCACTTCTGAAGCCATATTTTTGAGACAAGAAGCCACCCCTTCAACTGAGAAATGGGCCATCCACTTTTGTAGAACTTGGTGAAATTAAACGCTTCCCTTTACTCTTAATCGATAACTGAAACTAAACTTCACTAACTTCCCTCCATCCTCAAATACTGTCTTTGCAGACTTCCTGTCAGAGCTGCTGTCCACAATCCTGCGAAGTCTTACCTGTCATTTCCCAGAAAACATATTGAATACTCTAAGGAATACTATGTAAATGTTATTGCACTCTAACAATTATATTCCCTTTACCTCAGAACTCGCATAACATTCATTTTAAACAGAAGACCAAAGAAATCCATTATCTTAAGAATGCAGTTCTGCACTGAACACACAGCAACCCAGATGAAATATTCAGGTCTTTTGTCTTCTGACAAAATGTCATTCATTACGTACAATCAGAATTTCACCGCTCTGAAGAAATAAGTTCAGGTTTACCTTGAACTGTCACATCGTTATCTCAATAAGCTATGACAACACAACAGAAATACCTTGTCTGTGAGAAGGTTGGTAAGATTCTTCTGTTTTCTTGCTAAATACTGATCATATAGTTGAGCCAATTTAGCTGCTAACACATGCTCACGACTAAAACAGGGATGATGGGTGAATATCAGTCCAGAAATATCAATATCCAATTGAAATGGTCCCTGAAAATCTCCAGGTCCGACAAGATACTGATTGGCAGCTGTCATTTTTGTTGCCTGAAACAAACAAAAGAATAAAAAATATTTACAAGCCCTGGCAAAGTTATCTTGCAAAGAGGTCCTGTGACAGAAAATAACCCACTAACACTACCTACATCTAACTATTGCGTCTTAAACTGCAGAAGCTTTGGAGGTTTCTTCTTTGCTTTACTGAAAAGTAGGCGCACAAAACCACCACGGGTATTCTACACAACAGAACTTTGATAGCCCATATGAGGCTGAAATAAAAACTCATCTGCCTGTACTGCAGGTTTTGCTGAGCAATAAAGATAATGACACTGAATTGTAGAAAGACAAGCCTACTAGCTCTTTTTTCACCTGTTTGTTGAGTATCACTTTATTCCCCCTTAGAACTGAGCTCAAAAGATAAAGAGCCCAGCTCTCAAAGAGCACTTTCCTTGTAGACCATTTGGATTGTGCCGAAGAGGAAATACGTTCTTTGCTTCCCCAGTCTAATGCCCGGGAAATTCATACCAATAAAGCCCAGTGAAAGCTTACAGCAACAGCTTAAAGAGCTTAAAGGTTTGCAGCTTAAAAGCTTCAACCTGCTGCAATCAAAAGGCAATCGTGGCTTCTATCCTCAGGTAACTGAAACCAGAAGAGAATTAGAAGTGCTTCCTGCCCGACTATTGCTGCTCCCCTCTTTGGATACCTCAGGAGAGATTCAGAGACATTCTGGTACGATAAAAGATGAAGTTGTTAGTTATGTAGCGTTCGTTGCAGCCGCTTCATAAGAACTGGAAAAGGGGGGACTGAGAAGGGAATTTGGCTGTTGCATAGCTCTTTTACCGGACTGGTTTCAATGGGCATGAAACACACAAGTCCACCTGATCATTCCACATTCCATTTTTCAAAGTGTTTAATATGGCATAATCTGTCATAAAAAAAAAGACAGCTTCAAATTCCTTATGCTTTAATTATTTTTCTGATCATAAAGGACACCCAAGCTTAATGCCTTACTTTCAACAGGAATTTGGGTATTTACATGCCATGTGAACATGGTGTTTTTGAAAGATAAGCTCTCTTGTTCTATCTTTACTAAGATCTAAGCAGCAACTTCTTTACCCATATGCAGAAATACCCTGCACAGAGCTGTGGTACTGGATGCATCCTGAGAATTGTGTATTTGTAACCAGCGTCAATTAAAGGGCAACATTCAAATCTGTATCAACAGCAGCAGACAGAAACATTTGTGTGTCCCAGAAGAGCAATCTACTTGAAAGTCTAAAAAGTCACAGTTTTTCCAAGGGGGTAATAGAGTGCTAACAAGCAGAGCAATAAATGCTTGCTTAAAGCTTGCTGAATGGTTTTAATTGAAACTTATTTTGATTTGTACTGCCTGCAAGCTGCAACTGCTGTTTGCCAGGATAGGTATGCTGTGGTTGAGGGCAAAACAAAAAAAAGAGATGTGAACTGATCCAACATAACTCCAAATTAGTTGCTGTCCACATGACTAAACTGTATGTGAAGACTTATTTTGGAAGATTTTCATCACGCACATGCCCTTCAATTATTTCTCTCTTAAGCTGCAGAGAGCACCTCTGTCCTGACCACCAAGTCTGTATACCAGCTCCTACCATGAGGATGGTTTACAGATATACTAATACAGGAACTACCCTACTTTGACATGAGACTACCCTAGGGTGCCTCACCGACACCTTAGTGACTCACAGACTTCAAGCAGTTTGTCACAGGCCATCACTTCACTGTTTTAACCAGTATTACCAACTCTTCATCCTCTTACCTTTTAGGAAAAATACAAGTGGAATATACTTGAAAAAGTAAAACATCTTTAAAGACCAGATGCGTGACCCCCAAAACGAGTCAGTACTCCATGATTCTTATCACAAAACCCTTCAGCTCACCAGGATTTCTGGTCCAGAAGAGCTCGGATATTTGGTCTCAGGAACCACATATGTGAAATATGCCTACCTTTCTATACACTGTTTCAACTTCTGGTGCAATGCCTTCTTCCAGTGAGATTATTGGAGGTCTTGTAGAATATGGTTTAATTGGATCAGGCAATGCTAAGATTTTGCCATCGTCACCAAACCACTCTTTTCCCTA
>NW_010261272.1:38100-44331 GCF_000690775.1 Eurypyga helias
CAAATAAAATGTAATTTTATATTGTTTCTTACTGCATATATAAAAAACTTGCAAAATAATAATTCTCATGAAAAACAATTACAGAAGAAAAGGTGAATATGAAGTGTTTGTGACTGAATTAACCAAAACTCTTCTAAGACACCAAACTGAAATCTTGAAATATACTATAGAAAAGTTTTGAAATCAAAAAAGCAAGCTTGCTCAAACTTTAAATATACCAAATTTTTGCTTCAGTGTTACAGACTCGAAAGAAGGAAAAAAAAAAAATTGACACAAGACCACCACCCACATCTTTAAACTGTATTATAAAAATCATAAAGCAAAGAATTCAAGAGCTAAATGGCAGCTCTGAGAGAAAATTTATCAAAACCTCCCTCAATTCTTGTAGTCCACAACCTGAACTAACTAAACAGCATCTATGAAAGCAGATGAGATAAGGCTCTTACACACCAACTGCTATCCATGGCTTCACACGTTAAACATTGTCCTAATCCATCCCTGTGCTTTCATGACATGGATTCAAGAATAGCTTAAGCCAGTACAGCTGCTGAAAGATGCTGGCCTGCCCTCTTATTCCCACACCTGGTTTAAGCTGACCCTAGAACCAAAAACTGATGTGGTAACACAGTGAAGAAAACCAGAAAAGTAACTGGGTTGAAGATGGCCAGTTAAAAATTTCAGATCCAAATATTCCCAACCTGATTTGCAAAAGTACCTCTGCTAGCCCACAAAGAATTCACAGAATTACAATTAAGTGTAAAGGCCAACTGCTATATAGTAGCTTAAATCTGTACTGAACAATACACATCTTACTGTGTATAGGAGGGTAACATAGCAAGATAAAATACGTCCAAGCCACCTTCACGGGTGTTTCATAAGCCATTCTTAAAAATCTAAATGGACTCTAAACCTTTTCAGATACTTTATACCAATATTTAGTTACTCTTACAGTCTGATCAGTAAAATTTTACAAGTCTATTACTTCATATTATCTTCAGCAGACACAGGAAACAGCCATTCCATATTGCTTCCTTTTGTTATGATCTTGTAGGAAATAAGAACAATAGTGCCTACCTCTTGCACAGGTCTTTATACGTACCACTAGCTCTCACAGCATTTTACAAAAGCCAGTAAATTACGATTACTGTACTCTAGCGGCAACTAATCTCTGGCATATGCAAGTGATGTGATTTGTTAACCAGCAGGCTATGAACAGAGCCAGGAAGAGACATCAGTTTTCTAAGACCCAGTCTGGTGCTCTGACTATTAGAATACACTAAAACACACTTGACAAAAATCCACATTTCCTGATGTCTGATACTGTTAAACATTTTAAAAATTAAAGCCCCATATTACCATGAGCATCTACCTACTTAACAAATAAAATACTGATAAATAAAGGATTCTAAAAAAAACAACTAGGAAGGTAGTGGTGACTTACTTGCTCCTGTCTGAGTATTCTGTTTTCTAAAATATTTTGATTAGACTGTGACACAAAGGGCCTCTCTCCTGTGTAAAGGCCCTCATCCTCAAGGTACCTAGGCTGCATGTTTCCAGGTATCTTCTGAGAAGCAGGCACTAATGAGAAATTAAATAGAAAAGCACATAAGATATCTTATAACTGTAGTTCTATTTATCAATTCCCTAAAAGCCTATGCCATTCTTAAAACAAATGCTATTGTGTATTAAGCATGCTGTCAGAAATATCTTCCCAGCTAGGATAAAAGAAATACATATATAACCAAAACAGGTCCTTTTCTTAATCAGGATAGAGCCACAGTTTCAATCTATCAGAAAAGTGTCATAAGTCTTCTAAACAGATAATTAAACATTTCCTCACCAAAAAATACTTCAAATTACTTGGTGTTTAGTTTTAATGCTTGCTTGCATAACAGTGTAAAAACACTTTAGCAGCAACAACTGACTAGAGAAACATTTCTAAACCTTTCCCATATAAAGTGAAACTTTAACCAGGATTAATCTGAACAACTATTACTAGTTTGCTTAAGCTACTCTTGTACAAACACAGAACACGCATAAGAAGTAATGTTATCTCAATAACAGCAAGCAGACTTCTTTAAAGCCTGTCTGCAGGATTATTTCACTGCTGTGCAAGGGCTCCATATTTTTCAAGAAGCAATCTCAAAATAGTGGGAGATAATACTGAAGGTTACAACAAAAGTTATCCCCTAAATCAGAATACAGTGGACCACACTGGAAGCATTCAGAACCACATTACAAGCCATGAAAAACCAGAGGCACCCAATGTCAAATATTTTGACTCTGCATTGCAAGCTGTGCTGATACCACAGATCACCGAGAGACTCATTTCTATTTCTTCCACTCCAAATATTAAATAGCAAGTGATATTATAAAGCAATTTTTTAGGACTTTGCAGTTCTATGGGAATACGGCAAAAAGGTCAGAGACATGATCAATGTTGACCAACTACTTCCAATTCTCAAAATCAGATTTTGGGAAAAAGGCCCCTTGAATTATAAAAATCCTTATGTTACTTACGTGACTCTTGACACATGGAAAGAATTGTAGGCGTGGCCAAGTGAAGAAATAGCCAAGTTATAATACACAGTGTATGAGCCACTCTTAGTACCTAAATGTGTGTAACCAGTCACCTGTTGACTGTGTTAACTAATGTAATAGCTAAGCCCCAGCGAAAGAGAGGCCAGATATCTTGCGTTTACTGGAGCCAGCACTAAGGTAATTACACCGGGGCAACTCGTGCCCTGAGTTCACTTGCTACCATTCCCAGCTGGGGACCAGCTGAGGTGTGCATGTTCCTAGTCAATCCATTCTGTCAGACCTTTTCAGACTTGACTGGATAATCAGTGCCAGAGGACCACAATTAAATAGCCCTCTACTGCCAGAGAGAGTTGATATATGAGATTTTTCAGCAGATCAAAGGGTGCCATGCCATGCAAAATTCAAGAACAAAATGGGTAAGCACAATCTCCGTACCTGCTACCTTGCTCGGAATGAAGAGAAATTCTTTTTCCTTTTTCACTTGCTCAGAGTAGCTTTCACAATCGGCAGGTTTCACTATTAGAAAATCTTCGGCTGTCTGCCCCATAATGAATAAATCGTCATCTTTAACTAGGCGTAAATCTTCATCCTAGAGTTTAAGTGCAAATGCCTCTGTTAGTTTGACTGTTTCTTAAAATGGAGATCTTCAGCAAGTACACTTTCAGAATTTCTAAGGAAACAAAGCTGGCATTTTCTATTATACGATCAAAATGAATTCAAGAAGTCTGAATAAAAATATGAACGTGTATTCTATTGCTCTCACTGTTTCATCTTCTTCTTGTTCATCTTCATGGGTTTCTACACATTCCTCTTCTGCCTCCTCTTCTTCATTTACTTCATTCTTTTTCTTGGATCCAGCCTTTATACTCTCTGGTTCAGGATCAAAATTGAAGGTAAAGAAATTATATGCTTCTTTAGTGGAAGGAAAATAATTCTGGAACTAAGAGAAGACGACAAAGATATTGTAATATGTATAGATTTGTAAGAACTTTAGGGCTCCACTTAACTTCTAAGTGAAGATATCTTTCATTAATAACAACAATAGCCATAATAACAACAATAACCACATGTATAAACACTTGCCACAGAATAATTATTTTATCTCAAAGAGAACTCGCCCAAATGCTGAAGCTGACTGAAGTTTTTAAATGATACATAAAGCCCTCTGCTGCTATACTATTATTTCATTAAATATTTCTCACAATGATTTATTAAAAAAAAAGTTACCTCATTTAATTTTAATTTTAAACAGCTTGTTGCTTTAAATATGAACAATTTGCAAATGAGAAATGCCAAAGTCTAAATTCTGGCCATAATGCAGGTATCCAGGTGATTGATATGAAGAGAAATTTCAGAGGCAAAATGCCATTAGAAGGACCCATGCCCCTTTAGTGTTAGGATGACTCCTCTAATAAAAGAATTAACAGTAGCATTTTGCGGCTAATAAATATCAATATACTAATATGTAAAAATTGCTTTAACTGCCAGTTGGTGGCATTCAAAAGGGTTTAAACAGAAGAAACATTTTTCCTCCAAGAGCCACTAATTGTGTCCAGATGGATTTACTTGATTTTTTTTAAAATGAAGTGATCCAAAGCCATTCTTATATTTGATGAAGGTTCCCTTTTTCTACTTGAATTGTTGGCATATAGTGTTTGTGAATTTTCAAATTAAATAGAACTCTCTCCACTAATTAAGACCGAATTCTGCCTGCTTCTTCAAGCAGAATCACAAAGCCATACAGAGTTTAACTGAAATTACTATCAGTTAGTGAAGTGAAGGAATCGGTACTTACTGTTGACTTTTGCTTAAGCTTTTTTACAGAATCACGAAACTTTATTTTTGATGGCAAGTGGGATTCATCCTTTTGCACCTCCCTAAATTCATCGTTATCAGACTGCATAAAAATATATACATATATATATGTTTACTGATCCATTAACAACAACAAAAAAAGACAAACAGCTGAATATAGAGATTATTTATCGCATTTTCACAGCAAAAAAATAACAAGTTTTTTGTTATACACTGTGGTAACAATTATATCAATTTCATATTTATTTTAAAAGGCTACATCTAATTATTACTTAACCTCTTTCTCCTTTGGGTCAAGAAATAGACTGCAGAGTATCAAGAAATGGTTGATTACATAAATTTTAGCTTACATACTTCACTGCTGAAGAGATCATTGTTTCTGCTCTCCTGAACACAAGCAACCACATGCTAATTGCTGCAAGGGGGAGAAACGGGGTAGCAACCCAAAGTCTTCCTGCCTACAAATGAGGGGCTGACAGACAGCACAAGGCATGCAGCAGTGGCAAGGGTGCTGGCAAGTGTCTGCTGCTGGCAGACACTGCTGACCAGGGAAGGGAATCAAGGAGCTGAGGCCAGCTTCCCACATAGCTCCTGCTGCAATCAGGAAAAAACTTACTAGGTATTATTCAGAAACGTGGTGTCCATTGCTTAGGTGCTTAAATACAGACTTGATTATTTGTTTTGTTCTCTCTCAAACAATTATTGCTAGGCTACTCTAAAACTCCACAGATGGAGTTCAAGAAAGGAAGTAGCATGGTTATCCATTTCCAGCTTTCTGAAGCCTTATCTGTCCCTGCAGAGAGACCACTGTAAAAATCACTGGTTCTGAGGTTGCCTCAGCAAGTCCACTGATGTGTTTCAAAGTGATCTTCACCAGGCCCAGCCAACACAAACGCATAACATCTAGCCCGTTCTTCCTCACTGTGGCCTGAACTCTTAGATTAAAGGAGGACATTTCTGCAGTTTACATCTATTTCACCTGAACTTCAAAATAATAACAGCAAAAAGAAAAATCTCAACCCCTGGCAATTCGATTGTTTAGCAAAACATCAGCACCATGTATAAGTACAGGAAACAAAACTAACTCGCAAAATATTTTATATAAAATTAGAATCAACTTCAGTAAGGGTATCACTTCCACATTTTCCTAGTACCAATACAGTAAAAACGATGCTACTTAAGTGAAAGCAATGACAATTACTTTTTATAAAGAAAACACTGCCAAAACCTCCCCACAACCTACCTGAATAAGTAATTCTCCCCTAGACAAGCAATTTAGCCAGGCTAATTCATACTGTTTGGAATTCCAGATAAAAACGTTACTGCTACATGCTGTTATTTCCTGGGCATACACATTCTTTGGAATACTTTTTTTTTTTTTTTTAAACAGGCAAACAATCTCGTGAATTCTGAAGAATAGCTGGGTGCAAGTTCTGCACAGGCATGGGTTTTGTTATTTTTTTAACATAAAATTAATTTTATAACAAAGAACATGCTTATACTAAAAAAAAGAACATAAAATATTCAGTAACAAGGCAATACAAAAGAGTATAATGGCATAAAGTTAATATCCAGCCTTTAGCAATTACACTGTGCAAATGTATACAGAACTATAATACAGCGGTCTTCTGTTACAGTAACTTTAAAATACTTCAAGGCATCTTAAGTAACAGAATTCATGAACCTGTAAATGACACAGGTTTCACATGATGTCTATCCTATAACAAAAGCAAATGATTATTGTTAAATACATACATTAAAAGCAATAATGTTAATAATTATTATGTAAATTATTAATGTGATTACTATTAATGTAATAATTATTATGTAAAAAAAGTAATAATGTAATAATGGGAGGAGTACAGGGAAGTTGCC
>NW_010261273.1:0-373 GCF_000690775.1 Eurypyga helias
CGTCACCGCCCGGCCGACACCGCTGCCCGCAACCGGCCGCCCTCCCCTCCCCAGTCCGAAGGTGATGCCTCCCGCGCTGGCCTGAGAAGGGAGGGCGGGGGCAGGGCAGGGTCTATCTCTGCACGTGCCGGACAAAGGCCTGCACGAGCTGAAACAAAGGCTCCTGCCCCTCCGGACCCAGCTTGGAGGCAGATTTTCCTTGGGGAGAGGGAAGAACCCCGCTGGCAGGTGAAGAGGGACCGCCGCGGCGGAAGTAACGGGACAGGCTGGAGAGCAGCGTACTCTGAAATCAGAAGCGCGGAGCGGGTTAGCTTCTTTGGGACACGCAGCCCTCTCCCTCCCCAGATGGGGTGGCACAGGAAGAGGCGCTGGC
>NW_010261273.1:395-22172 GCF_000690775.1 Eurypyga helias
ACGCGCAGCCCTCTCCCTCCCCAGACGGGGTGGCACAGGAAGAGGCGCCGGCACGTGCAGCCCAAGGCCGGTGACTCCCGCCGGCGGCCGAAGGCCAACGACCCTCTCCCAGCGGACACGTTCACACCGAGCAGGGAGGAAGGAGGGTACGAGCCGCTTACCAGCTCAGAGCTGAGCTCCTGTTTCATCCGCTGCTTGTCACGGGGATGCACCGCTGGGTCTCTCAAGTACCGAACAGCCTGGGAGATGAGCAGGTAGAAACAGTTTTCCATTGTAAACATGAGCAGAGACCTGTGCAAAGAAACACACGTCAGCAGGAGCCAAAGAGGTCAGCACACTCGTTTCAGGGCCAAAGAAAAGACTTCCCACACAAGGGTACGTAGGAGGGAACGCTGTTACTGATCACCTTCTGCTCAGTGACACCCAAAAGCCACCGTCTGCCGAGCAGAAACTCCTGCTGGCCCTCAGGGGAGTCTGGTATCAATGTCCTGATCAACAAGCACCAAACACTACGCCCTGTGGTGGCAGGCCAAGGGGTGACGGGTTTTAATTGAAAGAGGGAGATTGAGATTGTGTGTCAAGAAGGAATCCTTCCCGCAGAGGGTGGGGAGCACTGGGACAGGTTGCCCAGAGAAGCTGTGGATGCCCCATCCCTGGGAGTGTCCAAGGCCAGGCTGGATGAGGCTTGGAGCAACCTGGTCTAGTGGAAGGTGTCCCTGCCCATGGCAGGGGGTGGGACTGGGTGGGCTTTAAGGTCCCTGCCAACCCAAACCATGTGATGATCCTATGAAACAGCTGTCTACACTGCCCCTTGGGATGGGATGGCTTCACACACCCCCCCACCAAAATCCCTGCTTGCACTGGAGAGCTTCTGACAGGCCATCTGAACTCCCTGGATTCAGTGAGCAGCTCTGAAGCTACAGCAGTGCCTGTGAACCTCAGTTCTGACCTGGGGTCCATGAGGTTCTGCTCCTTGGCCATGACTAAACCAACCAGCTAGGAACTTACTTGAGGGTTTTGGTTCCCTCTTGCATGTTCAGCCCTGCAGCCTGAGGGAAAGGTTCCTTCTTCTTATCCAGCTGGGAGGGAAAAAAAACCCAAAAAAGACAGGCATTAGAGGCAGGAGACAAAAGAGGAAATCCTCCTACTCTTCAACATATCAGCGGGACGAGCGCTTGGAGATCAGTGCCGCTGCTGCGCTCTCCCAGAGAAAGGGCCGATACCTCTCCCAGCATGTTAAGGGCCACGTTGACTGTGGCAAGGAGTGTCCCAAAGGAAGGGGCGACATCTGAATCGAAGGCTGGTGTGGTGAAACTCAAAACGAAGAGCACGTTGTACTCGGCAAGGTCCAGCGACTGTGGAGAAACAGAAAGAGTGAGCAACCCCCCGAGGGGGTGAGGATGCTGTTGTCATAGTAACAGGGATGTAACCTGGTCCCTGTATGTTTTTGGAGCTAGAAGCACTGAGATCATTTCCCAAATCTCAGGAATGCGGATGGAGCGGTAGAGCGCGTTCTGTGCGGCGCTGCACAGTCAGACTACATGGCTCTCCTCACACGAATGAGCCTTCTCCAACTCCCAAGCCCAGACCTTGCCACCAAGTGATAAGCTAAAGCAATGACTGTTTCCAGATTGTTTTCAGAAGCCCAGGCCTATGTGTCTGGGTGCAGAGGAAAAGTAAGTTAACTCTCCAAAAGCAGCAGGGCACTGCCAGAATCAATCCTTTTCTAAACCTGGAGAGCAGCCACCAGGTCGCACTGAGTTGGGAGGATACCAAGAGGCTGTCTCTTCTGGAGAGTGACACAGTGAGGGTACAAACCTCTGCTCCAGTAAGGTTACATGAGCACAGCGCTGGGCAGGCACACAAAATCTCAGCCAAGCTTTCCTTCACACTGATCAGTGCCCAAATCCAAAGGGGAATTCCTTGTGTCCTGCCTTTCTGCTCTGCGCAGAGCAGCAGGTGTATGGTAGGGTCACTGTCTCCATCAGGAGAGAACACGCCTCGCTGCAGACCCAAAACATCGCTGGAAATGCTGGGAACTCCCCTCACAGGGAGCAGCACCTCTCCTCTACCTGATCAAGGAGGATCTGGCAGACATCAGGAGTGAAATGGCGCAGGGTGGCAAGACATTTGCTGAGGATTTTCAGGAGGCTGTACTGCACCGTAAGCAGTGCTTTCTGCTCTGCTGCCTCTGACTCAGGGCTGGGGTGTTTGGAGGAGGCTTGGGGATTACGCTGCACTCGTGGAGTCACGCTGGATGGAAGAGAATCACCATTTTTTGTCTGTGGAGAAATAAAACAATGAAGTCTTGAATACAGATACAGTTATTCTGCGCTACTTTCAGCAAAAACGGGCTGTGAACAAAAGGAACGAGGAAATAAGACACCCAAAGTCTGTCACCTCCCAGAAGCGTGAGAATCTACACTTCAGTGTGCACGGAGGAGGCACTGCATTGCAGGGAAGCAGCTGCAGAGGCTATTTAGCCTCCCCGTTGCAGAAAAAGAATCTCTAATGGTAATCAGCAAGCCTTAGCCACGCTGCAATAACACTTGGGCAGCAACGCACCATCTCTACCTCATGAAGCTACGTGTTTCCCAAGAACAAGAGCTCTCTCTCTTAAATTAAATCAGATCAAGGACAACAGGTCGACAGCGGCTTAATTAATGGCCCTACAGCAATGCTGCTTTCTTGCTGCAGCTGTAAAATGGTAACAGCACCACTCAAACACAGGCTGCAGATTACAGAGTTTTTAGAGACCAGACCACCCATTGCACCGTTTTTTGCTGTGGAGAAATGCAAAGCCTAACTGTTGATGACTGTCAATAATCCCCACCAGGACAATCCATTCGATATCCAAGAGCCTGGATATTGAACAGTATTTGCCTTTTAACAGGGAGCACAGGCAGGCAACACTCCTCACCCACAGGCCCCATCCTCACCTGCAGGTAGTGCTGCAGCATTTTGCGGCTGTGCAGGAGGGAGGTACAGGCCTGACACAGGTAACACAGATTCACCTGGAATAAATGAGGTGAGAGAAATCTCGTAAACACTCCAAACCCATCTCAACACAACACTGGGATCATAAAGGATCAATGCAGTCTCTTCATTTCCTAGTATTTCCTCCGAGTTACCTGGCACTGAGAACTAAGAGCAAAACATTGAATTCCCCAAGTTATTTTTCCAAGCTATCATCTCTCTGTACCCAAGAGCTACCTTCCTTCACTCGATTCAGACAAGGTACTGACAGAACAGACATTTAAACGACCTCAGCAGCAGTTCCCATTGAAAGAGCAGTAACAAGAAGGTGATACGATGCCATTTTCTCTTAACACATCCAAATCCCTGCCAAGGGAGTGTATCCACATCCACTCCCAAGGGAGTGTATTATCCACAGCAATGTCCAGGCTCCTACCTGCATGTCCCTCATGAGCTGCGGCAGGTGGAAATGCCACTCCTTTGTGAAATTTGAGAGCTGAAGAATGAAGCCAACAGTGTGATCGGCCTCTTCCAGACAGGCCAAGCTCTGTACCGTCCGTACTGCATTCAGGCACTGGAAAGGAGAAAGAAGGAAATCAGGCTAATTACTGTTAAATCACAAAACATCTGTTCCCTTCTTTAGAAGAAAAAGCTGACGATGATGAGGACCTGCCCTCAGGGACAGAAAATGCATTCATGAAAGCAGCCGCAGAGCACACGAGTCAGACTCGGAGCCCTTTATATCCCGAGCCGTGCTGCCGTACGAGGCAGCGTGCGTGTCAACAGGTAACCCAGCATCTACGTGCCAACGGGACTCGGCATATCCGCACCGACACAGCACAGCCAGCACACGTATCGCCGTACTGCAGGACGCGGGCGCTTGCTGACCCAAAGGGCGATCGACCCCTGACCGCAGCCGCTGCGTTACATGAGCAAGGCTGAGCTGAAGAACAGCTTGCACACTCCTCTTCCCAGACAGCCAGTCACAAAGTGAGTTCCCATCCCTTCTGCTAGCGTGCTGACTGGCACGTCACCACCCGTAGCTAAGTTACAACCCCTAGAGTGAAGAAGGTGTGCAGAAGGTGACTGCCCAGCTCTGTCATGACGATCACCCCTGCTGACCGCACGCCTTGTATATTCCATCCTCCTCCCGCTGCCGAAGTACTTCCACTGTAAATCTTTCTGAGGCAGGAGCCTCTTTCAAGCACTTTCATAGAATCATAGAATCACAGAATGGTTTGGGTTGGAAGGGACCTTAAAGATCATCTAGTTCCAACCCCCCTGCCATGGGCAGGGAGACCTTCCACTAGACCAGGCTCCTCCACGCCTCATCCAACCTGGCCTTGAAGACATCCAGGGATGGGGCATCCACAACATCTCTGGGCAACCTGTTCCAGTGCCTCCCCCCCCTCTCTGTGAAGAATTTCTTCCTGATATCTAATCTAAACCTCCCTGTTTTCAATTTGTACCCACTACCCCTTGTCCTACAATTTGTACCTGTACCCCTCCATCCCTTTCTGACATGCTTCCACTGCGACTGCCACACCGAAGCCAAGCGAAGCACCACGGAGGAAGCATGTGACACACCTGAAGAATCCTCTCTTGATGGACGCCGACGAAGTCCAGGGCTTCCGTCAGGAAGTTGTATCGAAGCGTTTTAAGAAGGCGTTCCATCAGCGACATGGAGAGACGATAGACCCCGGGCCAAGAGGGGGCATCCAGAGACTTCCGAGACGAAGCAGATGTCTGCACGAATCAGATGCAAAAGCAAATGCCTTACGTGTGTGGCCACCCAGCGTGGCACACGCCACAACCCCCCCGCCGTTTCGGAAGTCTCCAGGCACGGCTGCTGTCCTTCCCAGACCAGGAGGGCTCTGCTCCAACCGCAGCCTGCGAGGCAGGGCAGGGTGGGCTTTCCTGGCACGCTCCCACCCAAAAGGAAGCAGCACCCACCTGAATAGCTCCGTTAGTGCTGAGCTGGTACACGCTCAGGAGCGGCAGGCAGACACTCTGCGTGACGCCAGCTCCAGCCACCGCTGCTGCTCCCTGCAAGACACACAACAACTACTGGTACAATTTGCACATCTCTCTCCTCTCGGAGACTAGAAAGGCTTACCCTGCATTAGGTATTTCTGTCCTCTGCACTGTCAGCACCCTTCCGAGAACTTTCATCTACACACACTTCCTCTAGGTTGTTAAAAATTCAGTATCAAGAAAAGCAACACTGTTCTTCCAGTAAAATCCAACCTGCACGACGGTGCTACGAATTCCACCTCAGTATCACCTGGTTTGGTACATTCATAATCTTTGAAAAGGGTTGGCTTTGGAATGACCTTGCTTTTACCTAAAGCCCCAAACAAAGTTGAATTTGTAATAGATAAATAACGCTTTATTGTGACTAATGAGAGCCAGCTCCAACATTTCATGCTGTTTTAACGAGGGGGGATACTTTGCACTGCAGACTAATGCATCCAGTGAAAGTGCCCGCTCTAAATTACAGGTCTGTTGTGGCTGGTTCAGCTCTGCCAGCCAAAACATCCCGTTATCTAGAAGAACAAGGCCCACCAGGCAGGCGTACATACGGGACCTACTGCTTGCAGCCTCTAAAACCCCTTTACCCCCAGATCACGGCTGAGCTGCACCGCAGACAGAATCACGAGATATACGGTTCCCTTTAAAAACGTAAAGCTGTATGCTCTCGTTTCTCTGCATCTCTCACCTGTTGAGTCCTCGCTAAGGTCAGCAGTAAATGTAACGAGGCCTCTGTGAAGTGAAGGTTTTGTTTAACTCTGAGGCTGATCTCCAATGCGGCAAAGATGGTAGGAAGCACAGGGACTTTCCTAGTAATCTGCAGCCAGTAATCGCCGTCTTCATCGACTTCACAGAGCTCTTTAGCCAGATGCAGACCCAGAACACATACCTGCGGTGCCAAGGAGAGGGGAAGGAGCCTTAGGTTTGACATGTATTTCAAGAAAATCCTGAAAGCATTTACTAACACAACCTAAAGCTCAATCATCCGCAGAACCATACACTGAGACCCCCTTCGGATGACACTTTGCACACCTCCCGGCTGTATTAGCAATTGTGACATTTTTGGGATAGATCTGAAAGAGGCAGCGACAGCAAATTTCAGTGACTTGATGCACGCCAAAAAGAAGTAATTCTGAGATAGAAACCCCTGAAACTCCCTCTGAAGGCAGCAGGCTGCAAGGGAACGTCGTTCCAAGCATACACGGAATGCTTGTGTAGAGAGAAGAAACCCAGCCGCAGGGCAGGTGAAGGGGTCCTTTACCCCATCTCGCTGGTCCTTGTGTTTAACTCGAGAGGCATCATCTGTTTCCATGCTGTCCTTGTCATCCGCAGCGTCTCCCAAGGTCAGGCTGTGTCGAGTCTGATCGAAGAGCGCAACGACCTCGTCTTGGAGCGTTTCACACACGCTCAGCACCAGCTGGGAGTACTGTGGGATCTCATTCACTGCGACACAGAACACGCCAGTGAACACACAACCCTTGTGCTTAGGTTTCCAGTTTAACTGAGAACATCCCTGGAGTTAGGATGTACTTGCTTTTCATCTCAAAACCTACCCAACAGAGTGGGAGGAACTGTGACTAAGATTCAGGCTAGGGGGATATAATAAGGGATTAGTCAGTCATCTGGATAATGAAAACACACCGTTTGCCCAAGAAGTCATATAAACCCATGACATTTCAAGAAATACTACATTCTCATCTAAATTACTATAATAAATTGCAGCACCTTTTACCAGCACGACTGGAAACTCCAATTCAACAGCAAAGAAAAACATTTCAAACCAACGCCACCCTCCACTTCCTATTTATTTTCCAAACTACCAAAATACGTGGGCTTGCAGAGCCCAGGGAGCGGGACAAGGAATACACAGAGAGGTAAACTGATACATCTCACATCACCACAGCTGCCTCTGTGTGTTGTACAGAGCAGTACTGCCCAGATTCCACTGAGGGTCTCCAAGGGCTACTGCAATGTAAGGTGCCCCACCAGTGACAGGAGTAAGGAGCAGACTAGTTTCTCTGCTTTGTAACAAATCGTACCCACAAGACTTTCTTCTGTTTGGGTCTTGTTATCTCTGACTAGAAATTTATGTCAGCATCTAAGCTCTACAGTCACGTGGTGAGGTGGTATCACTAGGGTGTCCCTCCACTGCCCGCTGAGCTCTTTTCCGTAACACACAGGAGTGTCACCTTGTCTCTATCAAACTGATCAAATATAGGGAATATTGTTGGGGAAAGAGAAGAGAAGGGAAGACACACACATACTGGGAATGACAATCCTCATCTCTTTCTAAAACCAGCTAAAACAAGTAAGAAAAACAGAGAAGTGACCACATTCAGCACCTTGTACCACTACTAAGACCAAAAGCATTTTTATCTTGGAAGCAGTAGTGTTAGGGTGTATTCAGCCACAGCAGCCTTTCATCTTTCATCTCACCTTTCATCTCCTTCATCTGCAGCACAGTGATAAGAGCCGAGAACACTTTGGCTTTGGTTTTCTCCATCATCTGCTGATCTGCCTGGAGTACTCCCTCCAGAATCTGCGTCAAGGAGTTTACGATTTTATCCACAGAACCCAACTCGCTGACAACAAAAAGGGAGAGCTCTTCAGATTAGACAAGATCCCTCAATAACTATATTGGCTTGACTGAGTTGATCATACGTTCTATGACCCACACAAGTAAACGCAGTTATTTCCAGTCAAGTTTAAGTCACCACCGGGCCCTCTCTAAAGACATGGCACAGCACAGTGAGAGCGCAGGACTGACCATCACAAAAGCTTTTTGATACGCTTCACCAGCAAGTGGGAAGCCAACGCATACATGTATTACTACAAGAGATTTCAGCAACAACACACAGGCATTTGCCATCCCAAAAGAGAATTCTAAGATAAGGCCTTCAGTTTCTTCTCTGAATCTTTAAGAGAATCTCACCAGAGCCAAACACTTAAAACGCCACCACCCGAGTTTTTATATTCAGCAGTGACTAATAATGACCCGAACACAATACCTACCTCTTCCACTGTTTGAGCAGGATCAGAAGAAGGGTACAGAGCATAGACCCCAGCTGCAGACAGGACACTGACAGGGGAACCAGGAGCTATGGAGAAATACTGCAAGAGTTACACTTGCAAGTGTCACACCACCTAAGAACACTGAAGAACTCCTCAGCCCACGCACCCCCACCAAAATGACCGGGTTTGTTCTTCAGCTGTGAGCAGCATCGAGGGAACCAGCTGGGACCCTCTGCAGCGTCACTCAGCGTTGACAAGAATGGCACATACAAAATAAGGATTTATAAGAAACTCATCAACCCAGGCAGACAGACTACGTTTCAGCCCAATTTCACAGAATCTAAAAAAACCTACAGTGGCAAGTAGCTGCAGAAATGGAACTCCTCGTAGTACAAAGGAGATGAGCAATCGGGAAATTGAAGAACTGAGAGGAAGCAGCACCTACCAAAACCTTGGTCCCATTTAGCACATCCAGAAACAGCTGCTGATGAACCGCAGAATCAGTCAGATGCATTATATCAGCCTAAGATGCACAGAGACAGACATCAGTCATGCACAAAACACCCTCTGCGCAGTCTAACGTCAGTCTACTGGTTTTGTCTGTTACTTTAAGAATTCACCAAATTTTACAGCTGCTGAGCGACGCAGTTTTAAAGAAAACACCCAAGTATTACATTAACAGTTGACGAGACGTCAGCAATGACTAATTTCCCTAACGGTGCATCCCTGCCTCGCTTGACTCAGCTAAATCTCCTCAGAATTACTTAAAATTGCTATACAAATTATTCACTACCTCCCTCCTCTGCTCAGGCAGACAACATGCTCATTTTGATGGACAGCAAAACACCACCTACTCTAACCTCTTGCACCATGGCTCATCCCAACTTGTGTTGTAAGCACATATCCAACAAAACTGAAAGCAAAACCCAGGAGTTCTTCAATACGGCTCAGCTGGTCCTAAAAAGTTGACACTGTATTATTCAAAGTGTTAATTTCAGATCATCATGAAAGGTAAGAGGTAGCTCTTACGTGGCTGGTAGAGATTATCAGCAGCATCCGCCAGGCTGAGATGAGCATTTGGTATTCCGTCATGAAGGCACAGCTGCTGCCCTCCGTCTCTGCCACGTGATGCGCCAGCGACTTCACGTATTCTGACCAATAGGCAAAGCGCTTTTTGGTGGAGAAATTCTTCAGCGTGTCTTTCAGGGACTGATCCAGTGAGCCCCTGACCAAATCAAGAGGAGAAGTTATCTTCATTTATTCTTTGGTCAGAAAATATACTTCTTCTGAGATTCAGGTAGGAAAGCCAAGGACACAGCTTGCAAGTGAAGGTTATTCCACATATTAGACCTGTGCAGGGAATCCCACTTTTTGTATCAAATGCGAAGGAAAAACATGATCCCTGAAGAAAATCTACTATATTTTAAAACATTTCTTAAGCAGAAATTCTCATTAATCCTGACTTTTCAACATATTAAAGGGCAGTTATGTTCAGGAAAACAAAATGAGTGGCAGAAAACCACTGCCATGTTATTCAGCCCTCACCATAGTAGGTGTGTTTAACTTAAGTTTAAAATTATCTTCTTCACAAAACAGGGTATAATCTCATTCCAGGATCCAAGGAAAAAACTAACGTTCTCACCTACAGGCTGCAGGAACACTATAACATCTCTTTCTGCATTTGGCAATTGCAAGAATCTCAAATGCACGTGTGTGATTTGTTTATAAATCACTGCTCCTCCCCCATTTTCACAGGATTACATGTACTTTGTCCCACAAAGCCTGCATTGTCTATCAAGATTTATTATCTAAACTGTTTGTGTTAAAAGGTACAGGGAGGAAGGAGAGACTGCCAAAGACTCACTTGACAACATAGTAGATCTCCAAACAGATGATTTTCATGATTAAGGCACAGGTATCCAAGACACTGAGCTGTAAAGACAAAAACACCACCAAAAAAGGAAAATGTGAGCACGTAGCTCTGCAGGGTAAGTGGAACTGTGATTTATCCCTACCCATCCACTCGAGGTGACTGACACTCCAGCTGTGCAGGTGACTTGTTTCTCCCAGGACAGCAATAGGTACGTCATCTGCCTACGGACCAGTGATAATGCCGGGTTCAAAGCAGCACAGGATTGCAGAGAGCGGTGGAAAACTCCCACAGAAAGGAATAATAACAAGAACTTTATCAGTTCCTCTGTGATGCTAGTCAGCCTGAGCTACGCCTAAGAAAGCAGGAGAGTTTCTGTTGCCAGACAGCACAGGAGGTACGGTACGGATGCACTACAGACAGCGTACTTTCCAAAGAGTGTTACCACAGATGCTAAGTGACATCTATTTTTGTTTCACACGGGAATAAAGGGCAGAGAATTTCATGACAGTTCATAGCCGTAAAGTCTCTGCAAAGCCAGAAGCATTCGCTTCATCTCCTGCCTGTGTTCAAACCACTTGATCATACTCCTAGGAGAAAGCTGCAGGCAGAGGGCAGAGCCACATCCCTTGCTCAGAAACCTTTTCTGAGAGTATGTAACTACCTTCATTCTGGCTGGATGTAACTCACCTCTGATGATTCTGAAGGCGGAGGAAGGGTCCCAAAGAGGGGATTGGTTAAATTTTCCCAAAACTTTGGCCTAAAAGATATATACAGAAGTAGTATCAGTTATCTCCCCAACACCACATGCCCAGCAGCATTTTGACTGTTCCAAACTTCACTGAAAACATGCTTTGGTAAATACAGGCTTATACAGCTCTGGAGACAAAACCAGAACGAGAAATATTTGCTTCTGAACAGGCACACAGGGGCTCCTCATCTCCTTTCCTACGAGACTAAGTTCAAAGCTCCCACACTGCATACCCTTACCCGGGCACACAAAGGCTAAGGTGCAACTGTCCTTGAAAAGTCTGATGAACCAAAGACATAGCGTTTCGGGAAAAAGAAAGGAAAGTGCATTGTAGAAAAACAACTCACTTTGTCCTCAGAACTAGCATGGCGCTATCTCGACGGTCCTGCCACAGAGCATGCAGGAAGGCAATGGCAGCACGATGCAAGAGGGGAGGGCACCAGTACCTCTCCTGTTGTTTGGAGTCTATCAGCTCTAAGACTACCTGGAGGCAACTCCACTCCCCTAAGCTGAATTCCTAAAGCAAAAGGAAACGAGAAGAGGTCACATCACCACAGAACAACTACATAAGACAGCTATTAAAGCAGAATGTGCTTGATTCCACTTAAACAACACCCAGAGATACACATGTACACGATGTCGTTGCGTGTTTTGTGTGTAACTACAAGGAACGTAGTCCTAATGCCGGAGAGGAAAAAAAATTAGGAGAATAAAAAATGAGCTAAGCTAAGACTTAGTAATACCAAGTGCCTTCAGAAGGTCCCAACCCATGATGACATTAAACTGCACCAGAATGGTTATTCTGGAAAACTGATATTGTCCGTTGTACCTCAACCTTCAGCTTTCTCACTGACTGGCCAGTGTCATACGACAGAGTGGGCTGTAGGGATCTGTGGTCTGACCCAGTAGATGTTCTCATGTTAACTCAGTATCTGCCTCGAAATGCTGGGGCAAGTTTCTCTTTGGTTACAGGAAAGAGGGAAGCTGGGACAGCAGCACATCCATTAACTGCCAGCACAAGCTGCATTTATCTTGACATCAAGCACACCAGGTTACATGTAAGAACTCCCAGATTTTAGAGTCTAGTGCCACAAGACTGCTATGAATGCTACAATAAAACAAAACAGCGAGTCCTTGGGCAAGTATGTGC
Source organism: Eurypyga helias (assembly GCF_000690775.1). Lineage (NCBI taxonomy): Eukaryota > Metazoa > Chordata > Aves > Eurypygiformes > Eurypygidae > Eurypyga > Eurypyga helias. Next base: position 12,186 of record NW_010261273.1, read on the forward strand.
TATTCTACCTTTGACCCGTCACTGCCATCCTTCACTTCCAAGTTCAGGAAGAGCTCAATGAGCCCAGGTTGAGTCTCCACCGCAACCGTGAGGAATTCCAGTATCATGACCTTAATACGCATGTCCTCGATCTTGCTCTGCAGGCGGATGAGGAAGGCGTCACGGATGGCAGCAGCATCACTACCGAGGCAGGCATAAACAGACATGGGAGCAACCTGCAAAAGGAAAGAAACGTCAGAATTAAGAGTAACCCAACTCCAAAAAGTGCTGCTTCTCTATGTAAAAGGTGATTTGCATTTCAAATTGAAACTCCAAAATATTTGACATTGAATCTATGAATGTATGTGAGTGAACTCAAAATTACTTTGTTGCCCTTAAGCAGGAAGAAATTTGCAAAGTGCTCCAAATTTTCCTCCTGGGCAATTCTGCTCTATCCCTCACCTACTCTTCAAGGGTTATGACACAACTGGAAAAGACAAAGACAGTTTTGGAATAATGTTTCTTAAAATAAACAAACCCAGAGCTGGATTTATATGCTTTAATAAAACTGAAAATACATCCTCCGCAGTTCAGTAGCCAAAAAGAGTAAGTCTGAAAGGCCAAGTTGAAAGCTCCCAATAAAAACTTAAATGGGATCCTCCTCTCAGTGAAGTTCCAGTGAAGATGCAGGAATTGTGACTTGAGGAAGTTGCTCAAAGAAGTGGAAAGAGATCAACCGGAGACACAAATGCTTTGCAGAAAACAACCCGCCCAAGCAAAGCCTCGCAGTGACCCAGTGAGCTCTGAAGCAGCAGAGGATTACGTTAAAAACGAAGGGCCCTTCGTGTGACTTTTTAATGTCCTCACCCTTACAGCTTCCCATCCACACGGCCTTCAACTGGCCTGCATTCAGCTCCCTGATACAAAAAAGCCTGAAGAGGTTCTCTTGAAAGAATTTCAGTGGTGGACTCAGAAGGGGAGAAGCGGAGGAGCGCTTGCGAGAACCTCGTCTTACCGTAGCCAGGCGTTTGAGCAACTGAATGGCCAGGCGGGGAAGGGCAGGGTCATGCTTGTGGTAGATGTATTTGGCCAAGACCGCAATAAGATTGTTTCCATGAGCACCTGGAGGGAACACAATTCAAATCAAAGAGAAGAAACTGCAACAAGGTGTGACTATTTACCAAATAATGACAGCAGAAGGTAAGAACTAGGCCGGTCATTCCAAAACCAAGGCATGGCCCAGCCAGAGGTACTAACGGCAGCTGGTTTAGCGCATTCTGTAACAAAGCAGCAAACAAGCCACGTGTGTTTAATACTTCAGAAGCTATCCCAGACAAGAATGCCTTAGAGGAGGGAGGACAGACCTTCTGCCATCACTAGGAACCACTCTTTAGATCCCTGAAATCTTAACTACGCTTTGTAACGAGACACACGCTGACTGCAAATAACACAAGAGCACAGCTGCCCCAGCTGTCCCCACAGAGAAATACATACCATGCTGAGTAAGCGCCTGCTCTAACGGAGACACCACACTGGAGGGGGGTTTCAACCGGATGACATTGTTGGTAACCGAGAAAGCCAGCTTAACTGTTTGGATCAGCAGTTGACCTTGGCCTTGTGACTCATCGCTGTGTTTCCGAAAAGAAACCAAAGTGAGTGACTGTGTTGACAACTGACATCTGTTGTTCTTTGCACAACATTCAAGAGGAAACTCTATACTCTGTCGATCAGGGGTTATAAGACATTTTTACTCCGACTGTCACGTCGTTTCGTAACAGCTGCTGAAATACAAATCCCACATACGCACAAAGAATAGTCTACCCAGCCCCGAGTTTTCAGCATCAATCAAAAAAAGAAAAATAGCCTGACAACCTATTGTCACTTTTTTTCCCCTCTTTGGGATAGAGAGATTTAAAATGTGTTAAAACAGAAGAAGAAACATTTACAGAATGTCTACATTCTGTGAAATTACAATCTCACAGAAATTATAGTGGACCAAAACTGGATAAAGAAATAAAACTGGCTCCAAGACTTGTATTTTCCTAAGATTTTCCTTATCAGATAAACATTCTGAAAAGACATTAAAGCCAAAAAGTTTTCAGAGAGGTCTCACTTTCTCCTTAACAAGTCTTGATTCCCTTCCAGACTGGTTTTGAAAGAGAAAAATGGCAGACTTCGTTAGGAACAACCTGCTAGCAAGTTTGGCTATGGGTCAAATGAGGTTGGCCAGGAAAAAAGAACAGAGGAAAGGAGAGAGAGCTGTATTACAGTTTATTCACGAGCACAGCTTCACTTGAACTCTGGTGTTACTGAAGACACAACATTTCTAACATTGGCTCTGATCTTCTCTCCAATTCATTCATGCAACCTCATGCAGTCAAGTGAATTCTTTATTAAAAAAATGTAACTGCTAGCAAATGTTAAAAAACTGAGCACATATTCACCCACCAGCATGCTCCAAACGTCATTCAGAAACAGCAAACGAAAACAACTGCATGAAATGGATAGCGTACAGAAAAGACTAGACACACATCTGGAACAAACAAGGCTTGCTCCTCCAGACCACAGCAGGCAGGCTGTCTTGGCTAGCCCCCTACTCTGATTCCCCGTTAAGTTCAATCAATTAACGCTACATTTCAAATATTACCACTTGCTCCTTTCCTCATGCTGCTGGAGCGCAAGACACCGCTCACCTACTAGACTGGGAGGCCATGACCATATCAATGGTGTCCACGCCGATTCCCATGATGTTAATGACGGCCTGCCCTGCTTCCGTGTTGGCCAGGCTGAAGATGCACAAGGACTGAAGGCTGGGGGCGTTGCTGCGAGAGACGAACCGCACAGGACACCGTCACCAGGAGCACGCGCAGTATCTTCTCACCCAGCACTTAGAAAACCACCACGAAGGAACCTCTTCATTCCTACACCCCCACCAACTCCTCCTTTACTCTCCCTCTATTCGAACAACCAGCATCTCTAACCTTCTTCTACCCTTCCGGTACTCGGTGACACGGAGAGGAGCTGAAACCCGCACCACGCAACCACGCCAGCTCACACCTAGTCACGTACATTCAAAAACGGCAACAGAGCCCTCCCGCGCTGTACGCCAGCAGAGCTGAAACCCAGCCCCTCTTACCTGCTGCGGGGATCCATTTCAGGGCATAAATTCAGTATAGCATGGATCAGCTGCAGAATAAGGCATCCTAAAACAGAGACGAAATGGACCGCTCACTTTGCAGGAAGACCTGTTGCCTAGAGTCCCTAATATTTTCAAACAAATCACAGCATCTCGCAGTACTGGTAGACATACAGATCAAATCCCGAACAGATGCTAGAAAAGGAACATCCTTTTATCCCCTCCTTCTCCCCGCCACCCTCAACATCCTTACCGATTCTCTCTCTCACTCCATGAGAGTTGTAACGCCACTTGTGGTAATTTGGTAACATCTCCTTCAGGACAAACACAATGCAGGGCACAAGTCCTTGGCTCTGGGTGCTGCCAAGTTGTCCCTAGGAGAAAGAGAAACATTACTGCCCCCCCTTCTGGTTAAAAGGACAAGAAACCTTTTGCAGCAAGATATGCCATATGTCTTTGAAGTGTAAGAAAACTATCGAGCATGGGAACAGAGATTTACAAGCGCCTTCTATTCCTCTGTAGATCAAATGAATCAAAAGGTTTTGTGAAAGAATCAGGCTACAGAGCAAGCACAAACAGCAGTGCCGAGGGGAGTGCCAACCAACAACTGCTCAGAGACCTGCTGCACAGGGGATCTCGGACACGGCTGTATTTCCCTTTCCCACTGTTACTACTGACTTCACGTGCAGAGCACTCCAGAAGACTCACCCGGACAAGAGTCGTGATCAGGTTCAGGAAGGAGATGGTAACGCTGTACTCGCCTTGAGGCTGCTCTATACTCATCAACAGGTTGCCATAGCCCCCAGCATTCATTCCCTCTGCACTGTGAAAGCAGCAAGAGGGTTTATTACGTGACTGGCAGGCCATGAGGGAGAGATGTCAGATACATAGATTTCACACCAAGAAGTTCATATGATAGGTTTTGAATAGATTAGGGAAAAAACCAAACCAAAACAAACCAAAACAAAAAAACCACAAACAACAAAAGGGCTGGGGCTCATGAATACCTGATCATGTGATTCATACTGGACACTGGATTGGCAACGAATGGTAAGAACCCCGTATGGTGAAGATCAGTCCAAACCTGCAGCAGAGAAAGTACAGTTACTCCCCGTCAGAGAGACACGTGTGCTAGCTCTCAGTCCTAGCAAACCCAGGTCATTCCCTCACCTTGGCTGGCATCCGAGCAGCCAGTGCTCATGAATACCTAATCATGTGATTCATACTGGACACTGGATTGGCAACGAATGGTAAGAACCCCGTATGGTGAAGATCAGTCCAAACCTGCAGCAGAGAAAGTACAGTTACTCCCCGTCAGAGAGACACGTGTGCTAGCTCTCAGTCCTAGCAAACCCAGGTCATTCCCTCACCTTGGCTGGCATCCGAGCAGCCAGTACTGTCAAACAATTGACACAAGAAGCAATAACATCCACAGGGGGAGAGATGACAGTTGTCAGCCTAGGAAAGAGAAAGGTTATCCATAAAATGCACAGTCACCTGTGGTGTAGCCTATATACTGGGTTTTTTTAATAAAACAAGCTTCTCTCTTACTGAAGTACACAAGTATAAAACCTAAGCAGGTAAATACAGACACCAGAGTCTGCACTTTCTGTCTAGACTTGCCACCTCACCCTGACACCTGAGTCCCATCGATGTACTGCAAGAGGGGAGGCTGGCCGGACAGCGGGCTGCCACCGTGCACAATGAGTATCCAGCAGATGATCATTTCCCAGGCGGTTGACACCGAGAGGACAGTCAGTCAGTACAACTGTTTTAACACCTGGAAGGTACTGCTCTCTTCATATGCTTTATTCCTCTTTCACGTAAATATAGCTACCAATAAAAAATGCCCTTAAATGGATAAAATTGCACAACAAAAGAGTGGAAGAGGGGCCCATTCTGTTGCATCAAAGCATTAAACAGCGTGTAGCCAGAAGAGTCTTGAGATCCGGACACCGGTCTTGGGGAGTTCAAGCACTGAGACATACTTCTCGCAAAACTCTTGGAAAAATGAGCAATTAACCACTCTTCCAGCTCGTACCTGCTCAGGTACCTCTGCTGTTCGTGACTTACCTCTGCAGGAGCATGTAGATTCGCGACGTGATTGGCAGAAGGCAATCTGCTATCGACACGTCAGTGCTGATGACTTTATGAACCAAATCAATTATTGGCTTGACCCTCTGGCAATGCTGAATCACATCTGGGTAAAGAAAACTAATACTAGAATGCAAAATCACACTTAAGCAATAATCAAATCTGGAACAATGCACATTAATCTTACCCCCATACCAAAAAACATTTATTTTACCTAGCACAACTTCTCCCACATCCAAAATTTATCTCATCTCACTATATACTCTTGGCCTTTTGCAGTGGATTTTACAGTATTATAATAATAATTAAAGCATCAGGTTTCTGGGAAAGTATTCCGTGCCTTTCAAAACCATTCAGAGATGTTCAATCCTACTATTAACCTCAACTTGACACCGATTAACAGTTATTTATTCTCTTTCATACTCCCAGCCTATCTCACCTGCTGTCGATACCACATGGAGCAGCATCTCAATCTCGCAGGTAAACAGTGTCCAGCTGCTGTAGGAATACTCCCACCGTACCAAGTAAGCCCGATCATCCAGCATCACTTGGCCCACTGTTCCCTGAGGTATCCGCAGATTTGTCTGACCTAGTCCTAAAGATTGAAGAAGCAGGTGAAATAAAGTCAAAAATTTACCCATGGGCTTAGAAGCCAGACAAAGAATTAAATTGCCCAAAGCATTTTGGTAAGAAAAGGAAGTGCAGTTTCCTTACCAAAAGGATAGAGGAGCTTTGGAGCCTGTCTTCGCCAAAGTGTGCCATCTTCATGGGAGATCACGTCAGGAGGTTTATGCTTGTACAGTTCGATATAGAAGGACATTTTATCGAGGAAACTGTACACCTGCAGACAGAGAGAGCATAAACACCACAGCCAAAGAGCCAGACCTTCTGAAAAATTAATCAATCACATCATTTCCAGGAATAGGCAAGTTTTCTTGATGTGGACAATATCCTTCCAATACATCAACCCTACTAAAACATCATTAGATAGGCCACACGTACAGACAAGTCTGATATAATGAATCAGGAACTTCTTAGGGGTAAAGTACAGCCTGAAAAATGAGGCAGTATCTTAATCTTCAGCCAGACTTGAAGAGCTTTCTACAAGCCAGCAAACAGTGTCCTGCAGGACTAAAAACGAGTTCTGTCCACTGCTCTTTGACGACAACTTTATGTCTGTTATCTAATACTGCAATTGTGGTGAGCAGCTCTTCAATGAAAGAAAGAATCACACACCCCATCTTAAAATAAATCACCTCCCAAATACCAAGAGAGATGCTGTACCTTTTTTGCTGTAGATTTATCAGACACGAGGGCTTGAAGCAGCTGAAGGAGAGGAGTAAGAAGATGGGGGAACATCCCACACACACTGTCCAGGATAATACCGAGACCTGCAGTAGGTTCCTGGTGGTGGAAACAGAAAACAAATGTTCTGTTACTAAAAAGAAATGCCAGAACAGTCTCAGTATAGCACAGGTCCTAACATTAATCATGCACAAAAGTATCACTCCAGTCCTTGCACAGACTAAAGCATGAGGCAGTGTGCAAGTCTAAGGCAGGAAGTAAGACTGTAACGCGTTACACATCATCCTAATTCTGTGACAACAGAAAAATAAGCATGTTGCTTTTGCCAGCAGTTAGTTCAATCCTTGCAACCACAGCCCTGGTTTAAACTATCACCTATATTAACACTTGTTCCAGTATCCTTCAAGAGTAAAGCCAAGGCTGTACCTAAAAGGCAGGAAAGGGCAAAAGTAAATCAAAGATAGATACAAACGAACACTAGCTCCTCAAGCCTTCCTAGAAACTAACTGAATGCAATCAGTCTGTTCCTCTCCTACACAGGGAGCTTTTGTCAGGTTTTAGCTGTGAGCAAGGTAGGTCAACACACTCACCGTCTTCCAGAAGAGCTGAGGAATGCTGGAGGCTGCCAAAACTTCACATGCAGCATTAATTATATCCTTCAAAGGAAAAGAAGACAGAAAAAATAAGTTACTTTACACAGAGGGATTTCAGTCCATACAAGTTCTGCCACATCTTTGGAATTCAAGTTTCCTTATTTACTAGGCAAGATGTAACTGCTTCCTCTAGTCAAAAGAGAGGGAAACACCCAACACAGCCAAACCGGGAGCACAGGCAGCCTAAAGCCATGCTCCTTATCACGAATGGAGCAGCTGCAACAAAGGTGTCCGCTACAGCTGCGTGTCTTCTCAAAGACGGAAGCTCAGTATGTATTACTTCCGCTGCTTTGGAAATATCACATCAACAATTTGTTTCAAATCCACAGGACTTCAAGTGCAAGACGTGCTCTTTCATTATTAAGCAGCCAGTCTGCAGAGGTCTTCACTAAGTTTCCATAGGTAAATGCAGCAGGAAGCACAGCAAATCACTATTTTCGTTCTAAGTCTGATAAAGTTTGCCGTCTCAAATGCAGGATTTACAATTTAACAAAATTAATTAGCACCCATTATGACAGGTTATTTTAAACGGGGTAACAGACACAATGAGCCTTGGATGCTTACCTGCTGATTGCCCAATGTATGTAATTCCAGGGATGTCAGGACAAAGGAAAGCAGCCCATAAACACACATACAAGCTGTGCTGGCAGTACACTGCGAAGAAAGGATACACAAGGAAGGAGTATGAACTACAGAACACACTAACTACTCAGTCTTCTTTACAAACTGTGGGCACATCTGAGTAACTGCCTGTCATCCCTCCTTGCTGCAGTCAGCAGAGGGGCAGCAAAACAGGAAGCAGTCCTTAGTTTAAGCTCCACATTAACACGAAATATTTCACTGAAATGAGAAATCTTGCCACTACCATTATCATGAGAAATGCCTTCAAAACATCAAGAAAAGCAGCACTCAGTTTTAGTAGAAATCGGAAGGATTTACTTTCACCGGTTCCTGCCTACAAAGTAGTTCACTCTCACCACAGTATTGTCTAAAGAAGCCAGATACGGAGAAGAGCGCTGAGTTACATCATCTAACACTCAAGATCTACAATGGCAAATACACTATGGAGGCCAATCAACAACTGTGATTAAATGCAGCCTACTCTGCTCAGGAGAGATGTAGCTCCTCTACTCATAAAAGCTTTGGGTTTATTCTTTGCGCATAAAAATCTGTTTCCTTTCAACCTGATTTCTGATCTTCTCTGAGAAAGGTCAAATATCAAAACACGCGTTACTGCATACCCTGTTTAAAACCAGATCTAGCTTGCAAGAACACCAGTTCGAAATCATCCACTTCCCACCACACCTTTACATCAGCAGTATTAAAAACCTTCAAGAGCATGCATGTATGATTATAAGAAACTCACATTATTCCCCCCACTGCTCAGGGATCGCAGCAGCTTTGTCAGATACTGGAAAACATTCAGCTGGATAGCAGTGCTGCCCATTCTCCTGATCACGTTTGTCGACTCCTCCGGGTTTACAGTGTGACGGAGCAGAGCCCAGGCCAAAAGCACTGGAGCATGATGCGAGATGTCCCCTAACTGCAGCAGCTGATTGTCCATCTCCTGCACAGAGACACGACAAAAGCAAAACAACTTGAGAACTGAAAGAAGCTCATATTCGGCAAGCACGTAACTGATTCCAGCTGCTCGCCAACAGTCACCTTCCCTTGCAGATGATTATTTCAAACACACAACAGACCAAGTTATATACTAGCAGCCTCGGTCCGTTCTTCTGCACCATTTACTGACTTGCAATCGGTCTAACCTCAGATGATCTCTGTCCTAAAAGCCCTGACACTACAAATCTTTTGTTTCATTTTTGGGAAGTTCACACTGCCTATTTCTTTGTGCACACCTTTCTTTAGAGAAAAGTCCAAGGTAACCAAGGAAACTAAGTGGGAGAGGAATTAATCTCGTTCTCATTCGCCCCACAATGTTACATGGATGCCAATTCTTACACTTGGCCAACAAACCCAAGGATTAGACACTTACAGACATGATGTTTAAACAGCACTGCTTGGGTAAGAAGAGTAAGGTCTGTACGGTTAGGCCTGACGAGGGTTTACTCTGCCAGGGCTTTACCTGGTGGATGTGCTCACTGTTGGCTAACTTGTGCTCCTCCGTCCTGTCATCCAGAGCACGCTCATGGAGGGAGTCAATTTCCATGCCTTCCACCAGAATAAGAGCACTGAAGTACCTGCAAGAAGGGAAAGAATAAACACAAGTAGGTTGGAAACTTTAACAATTCAGTTGTTTCTCTTTTTTTTTTTTTTTAAAGCGGTCAAAAAAACCCACTTCAGTTTGCTTCTGTTCAGCTGCTCTTTGAAGCAATAAGAAATTAGATGAAATCAACAGCAGGTAATTGAATTTTTGTGTTGAAATGCTAGTATATGACAGATCACAATCCTCAGAACTACCGTTTCTGGTTCAACAGACAAAAAAGGTCACTAAAATTTGCAGATACCTTTTCCACCTTTGTAACTCTGCCACCTAGCAGGATTTTCACCCTTGGCTACAGCCCGAGATGCTGCAAGCAGCAAAATGAAGACGTTAGTGCCATTTTTGTAAGCACAGAAGCCCAAACGTATCCTGGGCTGTATCCAGAGAAGTGTGGCCAGCAGGTCGAGGGAGGGGATTCTGCCCCTCTGCTCTGCTCCTGTGAGACCCCACCTGGAGTGCTGCGTCCAGCTGCGGAACCCACAACATGAGAAGGATATAGACCAGTTGGAGTGAGTCCAGAGGAGGCCATGGACACATTCTGAGGGCTGGAGCCCCTCTACCATGGGGACAGGCTGGGGGGGGTGGGGGTGTGTTGG
>NW_010261273.1:22395-28896 GCF_000690775.1 Eurypyga helias
CAAGGCCATGCTGGATGAGGCTGGCAGCAACCTGGTCTAGTGGAAGGTGTCCCTGACCATGGCAAGGGGATTGGATCTAGATGATCTTTAAGGTCCCTTCCAACCCAAACCATTCTGTGATTCTACGAACTGTGGCACCGCAGTTAATGATACAGGTCAGAGAAGGAGCACTAGCCTCCACACACGTAGCAGCCAGACTACCAGCACAGGACTGCGGAGACGCAATTTCACTTTACTACTAGACCATCTAAGAAGGAGAGGCACTGTCTTCATTGCCATTCTTAGCAGAGGCAAGATGATACACTAGATTAATGCCAGTATATGGTACTTTGCAATCACACCGTTTTGCCTCAAACCTCCAATGGGGCCAGGAAAGCTATTTTGCCTTCATCACAATAAGCTTAGCTTGAAAAAGTGGTGATTAAGAGGCAGAAGCAAGAATTATAAATGCTTTTTTTCTCAAGGAAAACAACTGTTTTGCTCTGTACTCACTTCCCAAATACACACGATACTTACCCAATACGATCCACCAAGTGATCCATGCTCTCATCTACCAAATGTCTGTTGGTTTGTCTGGTGCCAAAGCCCTGTTCTTTGAACATCTTTGCAAATGCCAGGAGATCATCAGGTGCCATTTCAAAGTATGCATAGTAGAGGAAGATGACTTCCAGCAGCATGGACTGTTCACGGAGGCATTGCACAAACCAACGGGAGACCTGACGTTCTGTCTGCACAAGGAAAAAAAAAATCTACCATCGTACGTTGAAGCTGACGGGTCAGTCAAAGCAGTCAGAAACTGAGAAGTGTTGAAGCATTTTAACAGCTTGGGTAGCCAGCTGTTTGCATCAATGGCAAGGAAAGCCACTGGAAATACAGGGTGTGCTGATGCAGAGAGATGGACAACCACACATAAAGGGATCTATTAGCCTAGGGCTACCAGTGGATTTATTACAAGGAACAGTACGTTCCATACAACTCTTGTTTCTGAGCAAAAGTGTGTTCTGTTAGAGAGAAAACAGTTTCTAGGTGTCTTGGACCAGGAGAAACATCCTTTTTAACTACACCTGCACATATGCATTTTCCAACACGCCACATCTAAGGAAAGTCTTTATAAAAGTTTGATAAATAAGAGCAAGAAACAAAATACCATGAGATTTCCATGTGTTTCCCATGTAGGAGCTTCTGCTTTGTACAGCTCTTCAAACTGTTTCCGGTAATTAGGAACTAGTTCCTTGTCCAACTTTTCGACACACTGGAAGTACTGTGCCTTAAACAAACAAATACACAAACGTCTCACATACGTGCTCCCGTGCTTTTCACAATCAGAAGTGGACAATTACTGCACAGCTTACATATTTAGCCTATTTCAACGACATCACATCCAGGGAAAGGTTCCTGTACTCACCGTGTACGGGTGCCTCTCATCCTGAAAATAAGTGAGCAGATGAAGGATGCAGCGCAGAATGCAGATCCTCTCTTCATAGTAGTAGTCAGCGAGCTGTGAACATACAGTGTGGTCAGTATGGATTTGGTATTGTGTCCAACTCCCAGCCACTTTCCTCTCCCATGCTCTGCCAAGGCCTTTACCACAAGAATAGTGCTCAAACGTTTACAGAGTTCAGCTAAGCAGCCTAAGTTGCCTGAAAAAACCATACTTAATTACCTTTACACTACTCAGTACAACATGCCCATAGGGATATGTCTATAATTACACTGCTAAGTGAGAAAACTTGGAAAAGAAAGGCAAAAAGACAGAGAGATGATCATTCATTCTTGATCTTCTGTCAGATATGACCATCAGCTCCATTTCACAGTTGTCACTTCAGACAATAACATATAAACACTGGAAAACACGGGAGTGTACGTCTGATAAATTCCCTGATATTAAGCCTAAAATTTCCTTTCTGTAGCAACTATTAACCCTGTTCAAATCTATATACACCTCCCTGTATTTCAGAACCATCTCCTCAAATCTGATCTTTATATGAAGGAATACTTCAATTATTCCAAGATCTTCTGGACCCACAGAAATACAGTTGATTCTCTGTCAACAGATCTTTACAACACAAAATACACATGGAAGTGACTAACCTTCAGCATCAGAGCCTGACTCTGCCTTTCATCCTGAATAACTGTCTGTAAGCAAAACACAACAAAATGAAGAACCACCAACTGACAAAATACGTACTCACAAAAAAAAAACCTGACATAAACAAAGACAATTTTTCTTCCCATTTCTTTTGGAAAGGCAGATTCCAAAAGCACAAAGCCAAAACACTCATTTGTAACTACATATTTGTTCTTCATCTCCACTCACTCTCCTTCACAAATCTGTAGTCTCCTGTAATTCCTGCGAAGGAGAGAGGAGCTGAGTTCCTGCAGGGAGACAAACTAGAAAGTTGGGCCTGGATATCTGCTATCACATTTCCTCAGAGCAGCACTCGAGCACTGCAGGTTCAGAGAAGAGGAGCTACAAAGCCACTTCCAAACCACAACTCAGATTCAGATGTGACCATATGCATCAACAAAGTACTGGTATTGAGAAAAGACGTGGAGTAAACAATATAAATGGGAGCTGTGGACCTTTAGGGAGTCCCTTGTTCCTCTGTAATCCTCTTGAAGATAACACTGTAACAAGTGCACACTCTGCTCTTCATCCAGACCCTGAAAAAAAGAGAGAAATGCTCTGAAATGAATAAAGGCAACTGAATTCATTAAACATGAAGATTCTCTCCAAATATTCAGGGAGCCGGTCGCTTCAAAACAAGTATTTCCCAAAATATGTCAAAAGAAGACTTCTGCATCAGGCAGATGCTTGCCTTAGTCAGCACTGCTGTTTAAAGCAAAATACATAAGCGTTGGTGTCACTTAGATGTAACTTCAGCAGACAGAGCGTGACAGTCACTGAATGCTAAACCTCTGGCCTGACGGAACACGACCTTGTGGGAAACTGCCAGCATTCTCCAACGTGGCAACTGATTTAAGGGACATCAGTTTTTAGCTGAGCAGTTTCAAAATGTCTTGAAAGAACCCAAGGAAGACCAAAAGCGGGTGACTGCTGCTGAAAAGCAAGGCCCTGTGCAGCAGAAAGTGATGTTAACCAGGAAAACCAAAGCGCTTCCAGGTCACTAATCACTTCCGAGAATTTTTACTTACAGCCCCAGCATGTACTTCTAACACCCTTTAGATGAGTTTGAACCATAAGGAATTTAAGTGTGCCTCTATTCAACATCAAGAAGCTTACTAAAATAACAGAATCCCCATTACAATGCATTCCAAGTGCAGGGATAAAAAAGAAGCAGAATTGCACTTTCACTCACCAAAAATTTGCTGGCCCTCAGACCCAACTCTTTCAGTGGAGCAGCTACATCTTTATCAGCTTTTACTTTTTCTGCTGAGGTCGCACTAAAGAAAACAGAAATTTTAGTCATTCAAAATGCAGCAATCCCAAGGAATGAACTAAACAAGCTTAATTGCAAAGTTCTCAGTTTTACCCGTTTAAACTGAACGTTTGCTTTTTCCCCAACAGCCTTTCAATGTCACACAACACTCTCTATCTTCCCATCAGATAAAAACCAACATTGTTCACCCTCTTACTCCTATAATAAATGCAGGCTATATTCATCCCACCTTTTCCAGCGAGGGAATGTGGATATCTTTCTGGGATGAGTGTTAAGAGGAGTCACTTCTCCACAGGCTGCACACGCTCATGCGATCGCTGCAGCTCAGCACAGGCAAGGGTTAAGAGCTACCTAACTTTAGTAATGACACTGGGAACTGCTGTTACTTCTTTCTGGTCTGTGTTTTATGCCCAAAAATGTCACGTGGATTAAGCACTTTCTCGTGCTACTCCTCTCCTCAAACCTCAAGTCATGCAAGACAGTAAAAAACTGGTTTTAAGTAATCAGAGAAAAGTATTCAACATGCTCCTCTACTTATTAGGAGATCCCATTTCAGAGGTTCATTTCTAAAATCAGGCAATTACTACCATACCTTGGTGGTTTATAGTATGAAAGTCCCGCTAACAACCTCTGCCAGTGCTTGTTCAATTCTGTCGCAATATGTGCCTAAAAGAAGAACCAAATACTGCTCAATACTCCTCCGCGTGCACTCCTGAGCATCAGATCTGTTAACTTTGAGTAAAGCAAAGAAATCCCACCACCACACAGAGACAGGAACAACACAAGACGAGCACCTACGATTCAGACTGTTGCAAGGTGTACATTGTGTGAGAAAGCTCGCTGCCTTGCCTCATCACGGGACGGGAGAGGAGATAGGAGGCAATGAACTAGGTTCAGAAACATTTGGATTTAGAATCATACAATGGTTTGGTCTGGAAGGGACCTTAAGGATCATCTAGATCCAAACCCCCTGCCATGGGCAGGGACACCTTGCACTAGACCAGGTTGCTCCAAGCCTCATCCAGCCTGGCCTTGGACACTTCCAGGGATGGGGCATCCACAGCTTCTCTGGGCAACCTGTCCCAGTGCCTGCCCACCTTCTCCGGGAAGAACTTCTTCCTGATACCTATTTCCAACTTCTGGGCATTCCAGAAAACAGGGAAGCAGGCTGTACCACTCACGAATACCCCAGGCCAGCCAGGCTAGAAAGTAGCACTTGTGTTTGCTCCAGAAAGGGAACCACCTTTTCACATACACCCTTCCAGGCAGTTCACGAAGCAGCTATAAACGACGAGTGGAAAAATGAACAAGTAGTGGAGACAGAGGAACAAAAACTGCACTGAGGAGGAGGGAAAAACAGCAAAACAGATGTCCACGAATATTCAAACAGATGTACAAATCATATATTCGGCTATGGAGTCCATTCAGTGACGGGCAAACCTGCTTAGGAAGACACGGACTTACTGGTTCTCTTAAAGCTGATCTGCCCAGAAGAATTGTCCACAGTTCTCTGCTGCTCCTACACAAGAAACGAAAAGGTGGAGCATATTTTAATGATGGACACTATTTCAGGCTTCCATTTAGCTTACACCTTGTCAAACCTACAATTAAGTCAGAGCAGATCACACTGCAATGTAAGAAAACTGATTTAAGGCACATTAGTTTTTAGCTGACCAGTTTCAGATGTCCTGGAAGCACCCAGGAAAGACCCAAAAAGGGTGACAACTGATAAAGCAAGACAGGTATAGAGCAATATTTTATTCAGATACATGTGATGTTCTCCTCCAAAAAAAATTCTTCCATATCAGTGTCATCCTTCACTCTAAGTAGAACTTAAAGCCGGGTGAAGTGAAAAACTGCAACACCTTTGCAGAAGGCAGAATGATTTGCTGCAGGTCTTTAGAACACTGACCCTCGGTTTCTTGTTCCTGCCCAAGAACTCTGTAAAAAATCCAATCTGCACCACAAGGTAGTGCAGGCCAAACCTTGACCCTGGCATACACATCCAGAAAAATCAGTCTCCCTACAACAGCTCTGAAAAAGGATGTTTGCCAAAAAGAGCATTTCAGGAACTTAGACAAATGATGATTTGTCAGCAACATAATATGATCAGGAGTTAAACACCACAGCTCACCATGCAAAGACTGTCTACAAAAAGCAAGAACACTCATTAGCTTATTTTTAGAATAGCATCATCAAAACAACTCGCTACGGCAGTGAAAGTCATCTGCAGCTTCTGACACGCAGTGCCACTTAAAAGAACGATAAGCCCTATTATTTCCAGTGCACCTATCAACATAATTTCTACCTGCTAATTCCTCGATAGTCAGGCGCACCTCCCTGCGTACAGGCTAAGGAACCTCGCTGTGACTTGGGTGACAACCAGCTGTGGCTACAACCTCTTCCAGCCCACAGAGCACCGAAACACCACGGAATTTTACCAAGGATCCCTTTGTAGAACTGAACACCAGCCCCGAAGAGCCAGCCTGCCCATTTCTCATTCCCTCCTCACCTCTGCTGTGAACAAAACAGACCACAGTTTGCTGCCAGTTCGTTAATCAGACTCCGAGACAGGTAAGGACGGGAAACTCTATGCGAACACGTGTAACAGTGGTGTTCTTGCCCCCATTAGGGTTCAGAGACCTAATTCAATAAAAATCAGACATCTAGGCACACTCCAGAGTCTAAAAATTCACAGTAAATGTCAAAAGATGTGCTCAGAACGAATGAAGGCACCAATCTGAGGTGATGGCTGAACCTGGGATTCACTAAATGCCTTCCCTGACAGATCCTCCACGTCTCTATTTTGTGTATTTGCCAAGAGCCGTCGAGGCGAGACGCAGCCCCCGAAGGCCCCTCTCCCCCGGGGCGGCTCTGGGGCTCGCTCAGGCACCTCCCAGACGGCGCCGCAAGCCCAGACTTCACCTCCGCAAACGCGAAGGCTTTTAAAACTCCACAATTTATCTCTTACAACACAACAGAACACAAGGAACGCAGAAATCACTAAAAAAAACACGGCGGACGCCGTAATTCAGCCGCCTGAGGAGGTCCCGGCGGGGCCCCTCACAGACGGGGCGGGGCCTCGCTGCGCGCCCGGAGG
>NW_010261274.1:0-14943 GCF_000690775.1 Eurypyga helias
AAACCATGCTGTGATTCCATGAAAAAATGCATCAGGCCAGACTTCTTTTTCACTAGCGACACTAAGATGGAAACAGGAGGTTTTCATAATGGATTTTCAAATTTGAAAGTCAAATGCAGCCATCATTTGACACAGGCTGTCTCGCTGAGCTTCAGGGCATGCTGAAGCACAATCACACACATTGTTTGCTTTCTCAGATTTTCCCAGGGAGCAAAGGTTGGCCTCACAGAGAAGACAGGCTAAAGGGTGACCTCTGCTTTGAAAAGGACAGGCAGTTTTATCATGGATACTATATCCTTACCCTCAATTACTCTCAGCTTCTGTGTACAATATAGGATAAGATCTTAAAGTCTTTGGATCCTGGGATAACGTATTTTTTTCCTCTCAACAGCCAAGGTCAGGTTCCCCAAGGAGAAAGGGGAGCTTGTAAAATCTTCTGAAAATCTGCGTGTTAACTCACAGCAGTTGCAAACCCACAGCACTCAAAGATATGAATTAGCCACCACGTCTTTAGGAGCAGCATGATTATGTGAGTCTAATCATTGCATTTTATCTGAATGGAAGACCAAATTACACATCCCAGCCCACGGAAATCCACAAAGTCAACAGCAGAAAACTTTGTGTTCACTGAAAACCACCCATTGTCAAGTGTAACAAAATAGGAGAAAAGTATACGTTAGGACTGAATTTCTGGCTATGAAACATCATCTGCAGCCAAGTTCTTGTAATGCAGTTTTGCCTGCAGGATGCAGATGGCATCAAGTGTGCAGTGAAACGGAACCTGCCTCACTCACACCCTCTGAATCCCAACTATTGCCAGAACTGTGTGTGCAGCACAGCAAACTACTGCTGCACAAGAATGTCAAAGCCAGGCATCATAACCTTTTGCTGCCTGAAAGTCATTTAACATCCCAACTACAATTAACACAGCAGAGGCTTATTACCAACAAAAGCAAAACACAACTTAAGATATTTTTATTCCTAGCACGCTGAGCGTTCACACAAAGAAAAAACCAAAAGTTCTGATTTAAATCTGGCTTAATCACTTCAGTAAAAATCTGTCAACAGAACTTGAGAAATTCTGAAATGCTCGTTGCAGATGTTGGCTTGTAGGACCAGAAATTCACATCCGTAACAATACATTCCCTTGAAGCTCTATGGTTTAAGTGCCATGGCACTGAAACAGAAAGTTACAAAGCGCAATTTTGATCCTACTGAAGTTGGTAAAGGATTTGCCATGGATTTCCATAGGGCTATCATCTCTCTCGCTCTAACAAATAATAACCAGAATCACCGTTTAATATCTAAAAGCCAACTGTATCCTGGGCAGCGTGGCCAGCAGGTCAAGGAGGGGATGCTCCCCCTCTGCTCTGCTCTTTTGAGACCCCACCTGGAGTGCTGCATCCAGCTGTGGAGCCCTCAAGATCAGAAGGATATGGACTGGTTGGAGCGAGTCCAGAGGAGGCCACGAAGTTGCTCCGAGGGCTGGAGCACCTCTGCTATGGGGACAGGCTGGGAGAGTTGGGAGTGTTCAGCCTGGAGAAGAGTAGGCTCCAGGAAGACCTTATAGCACCTTCCAGTGCCTGGGGGGGCTACAAGGAAGCTGGGGGGGACTTTTTACAAGGGTCTGTAGTAACAGGACAATGGGTAATGGGTTTAAATTAAAAGTGGGGAGATTTAGCCTGGGTATCAGGAAGAAATTCTTCCCAGAGAGGGTGGGGAAGCACTGGGACAGGTTGCCCGGAGAAGCTGTGGATGCCCCATCCCTGGAAGTGTCCAAGGCCAGGCTGGATGAGGCTTGGAGCAACCTGGTCTAGTGGAAGGTGTCCCTGCCCGTGGCAGGGGGGTTGGAACTGGGTGGTCTTTAAAGTCCCTTCCAACCCAAACCATTCTATGATTCTGTGATCTAGAGGTTTTTACTGCAATATACTGTAAGATATTGTATGTGTCCAGTATTAAATGCAATTGGCAAACTTTGCTATCAGGAGACATTTCTGCTTTGAAAACAGAAAGTAGGGAGAGGAAATGCTAACGGCCACCTAAATTTCCCAAGCAAATCAAACTTTAAACCATGCTTTCCTTAAGTACAGTAATTACATTCTTCCCCTGAAAAATGTCACTGTCCTTAATAAGCCTGCAGGGATGTCATCAAAGGGTCACTGACGGGATCTTCCAGGATGGGGAAATCACTGCTTAATCACTGCAAGTTGCGGGGACTCTGATCCTAACCACACGAGAGTGGAACGATGTGGAGCGGCATTTACAGAGTAAATGGGAAGGGATTTGTTTTCTCCAATGATTTACTTAATTACCTTTCAAATTAAGCTAGCTATTCAAGTAATTCTAGAAACAATCTCAAGGCCTGAACGCTCCAAGGCAAAAGAGATGTGAGCTCCCAGGGAGAACTGTTTGGGTGCCAGGCTTCCATGAGAACCGCGGCGGCAGCCAGGTGCCGATCTCCCTGCCGACACAGCGTGTTCTATCAACTAACCTCAATTTTGCAGCGTGCTCCCCAGGGGTTTTAGAACAGATCAAGCATACTGGGTATCACAGGCATTAAAGGGTAGAAATCAAAGGTTTGCCTCTCAGACCTGGGAGACATGGAAGGAAGGTTCACCGCCAACTGGAGACTCCAATGTGCTTCAGCAGAGCTCACACTGCCGTAGCCTTTTCACAGGAGCACGACGACTTGTTCTTGGTACCCGCTGAGCGGTCCCTCTGGGCTCTGAACGTGCTCCCCAAGCCAACCCAAACCAGCCCAGCTTAGAGGCCCACTCTGGAGTGCTGGAGCATCGGAGGACAGCGGAATGCCCAGCTGTTGTCATAGACAACTGGGAACGCCTTTTTTCTTACAGTGCCAGGTGTCACTTTCTGCAAAGCTAAATGATGACTGAAAACAATGGCTTCCTAAAAGTTAAGCAGCAAGAAAAAATAAAATTAACAAGTTAACATCCCAAGAAATAGATGGTGACCAGCCCTGCTTACAAGGGATGTTGGCTGCTGAGGCCTGGCAGACATTGCTTCAGTTCAAGAATCCTTTACTCACTGTCAGCTAAATATTTCTTCTTGTTTAAACATGACATGACAGATTCCCTTGGCAATAGCAGCAAATTAATTCAGCTAGACTCCCAGAGTGAAAGCCCTGCTTCTTGTATGGGCTCAGCTGATCCAAATACTAATTTTCCTCTCTCCTCCTTAAAATAAAAAACCCCCAAACTCTAACTGTAAGTAGGCAGACACACAAGCCTTCCAAGGCAACGAAAGAAAATAAAATTGATGAGATCATGAGAAATTCAGTCATACAGGTATCAAGCATCACCAGAAGATGACACAGCGCACAGGAGCTTTGCTCCCCTACCCTGCACCTTCAGAAGCGCCGGCCGAGGCCTGCTGTATGACAGGCGTGGGCAGCCCCAGCAAATGCCATTTGCTAGAAAATCCAAGGAACTCGGGGCGCAGCTCTTGTTGTGCAAGTGAGAACATGCAGAAAACACACAGAAAATGTGTTACATTTTGGCACACGCACCCAGGAGAGATGGTGGGTTATGTGACACTGCGCACAGAGCAGAAAGCCTGCGGAAAGAGGATCCCAGAGACATCAGATGGAAGGGATCTCTGGAGACCCATAGTCCCACCTCCCACTCAGAGCAGCACCATCACCAACGCCAGAACCATCCACTCCCTGGAGCTCTTAACTGGGTGATTCCTGTTCTTTCTATATGGCTGTTAACAGCTTATTGAGTGTTTGGGAGTGTCTGCATGGCAAACAGCCAGAGCGGAGAACAAAGCCCGTCATCTCCAGGCCTTGCCTTCTAATTTGGACAAAGCAGCAAGCAACACTGAGTGAACACTGAGGAGGAAATCCGTCCCCTCTCTCGGCTCCCAATCATCAGTGAGAAGGGAACTGTGGTCCAAAGAAAATGAAGTCAGCAGTCCCCGGGAGAAGGTGAAAGGGCACCTCCGTGGCTGGGGCCCTGCTGATGGCACCCAAGGGCTGTGCAGGAGTCCGTCCTTCTCCACTCGCCAAAGAATCCAACAAGTCATTTAAAAGTGCCTCAGGGCAGAGCTTGTCACTAGATCAGGTTTGCCCTGTTAAAATAATAAATGAGGTAATGCACAGAGCTGCCTTGGGTTTGAGGACATTTCATTCATAAACCAGAAATACCAACAGCTCTGCCACCAAATAAACCTCATAAATGGTTAAAAAACATCCCCGGACCTCTCCTTGCAACGGAGCACAGCCAAGCAGTAGGGATCCCGTGGCATTCTGTTTCCAAGGACAGCTCTGCCAGTCGAACAGAGCGCTGACGACTTCCAGGTCATTAATCCGACAGCGCAAACAGAACCTACGTACCAGTACATTCAGGTGGGCCAGAGCGACGGCCGCACGTGAAGAACTGGACAAACACTAATCTGCTTTTTGTTTGGAGTTTGCAAAAAAGCTTTTATAATCAATTCTCCACTCCCTCCTACTCATCCTCAGGATATGTGGAGCCTGGTGTTGGCTATATTTGTGTTGCTAGCTGAAAGAACAGCAGAACATGCCAAGCGTTTAATAACAAAATTCCAGCCTTGTGACACAACCCAGTAATCCCAGGACTGGAAACTAACCTCATATTTCTACTCAGCATAAAACTCTAATCCCAACAAGAGCACCGCTATTTTCATTTTGCCTGAGCCTTTTCTAAAGACACGTATCTCACCGAGACAGTTACTGTAGATCAGGTCGAACAGGGATGTGTTACCTGTGTGTATACGGCGTCTACACATCGGTAGAATTACGACAACACAGAAACTGCTAAAACTACTTATGCTTTTCCATGTGCTCTTACACAGCATTGGTTGTAGCTGAATGAGCTCTTGCAGTTGCAACTACCGGTCCCCTACACCTTGGGACCCCTCTTTGGGCG
The DNA here is from genome assembly GCF_000690775.1 of Eurypyga helias. Taxonomy (NCBI): domain Eukaryota; kingdom Metazoa; phylum Chordata; class Aves; order Eurypygiformes; family Eurypygidae; genus Eurypyga; species Eurypyga helias. Next base: position 4,911 of record NW_010261274.1, read on the forward strand.
CTCCTATGAGGAAAGAAATGGAGAGCTCCAGGGTCCTAGGAAAACTATGGCTGGCCACGAGCATGCACAGAACAATTCTCATCTAGTATCACAACTGCAAAACAGCAAGGCAGGAGGGCTTAGCAGGCCAAGACGCCCTGTACAGGCCAGGGACAAATATGCGATATAGATGTGTCTAAGAACCCATCAAGACCTCTGCAAAAGGGAGAGAATAAACTATCCCAACCCCCAGTTGGTGTTTCAACCACTGTCTGCCTTGATTACTTCCACCACCAGATCCCAGGCAGCTTCTCACTACTGCAGCTGTCCTGGCTTCAACACCACTCAGGCTTGCTGCACAGTAAGTGCCACCAAACACCTGGAATTCCCACTGTAAAACAGCCTTTAACATCACTAACCATGCTGCAGATGTGAGATGTGCCTGACAAAGCTGTAGCACAAGGCCATACTGTCTCCCAGAGAGCACAACTGCTCATCTGGCTCAACTTCCAAGTCACAAAAGAGCAGGAAAAGTGTGCCACAGCACGCAGCCCTGTGCAGCTGCGACATGCAACACATCAAACCGCAAATGCAAGTGTTGTAGGGGAAGACAGAAGTAACATTATGTTAAGCTAGCAGAAGCAATTTGGGCACAGGGTACATGTATACCTGTACGCAGAAGCACAAAAGGTTTAGACACCTTATTTCGATGATCGGAATGCTGCCACCCATATGGGACTTGTGCAATTCTGTGCCGTCTTGCCCTGGCACTACCACGTTTTCTGCAACGCTCTCTTTGCATTCCTAACTGTCCTGGGCACAAAGACCACACAAAGAATAAAAACGTCGGGCCTGTGAGGTGGCCATACTACGGTAAAGGACATATGGAAGCATCACTCATGAAGAAACCAACTTCAACCTTGACTAAGTCACCTTTTGTATCACTGGGAAAGACACTCTGTCTTACAGTCTTACGGAGGCACATAAAAGGCCAGTATTGAACAACTGCTACACTTACTCTGCGAAACGACACCACGTAGAACGTGTCCTCCCTTCTGCGAATAGCTTCAAAGAAATCTTGATAGCTCCTTGGAGAGGCATAATACACTTGCAGCTCATTCCCTGAGTTCTTGCTGAAATAAAGAAGGGAGAAAGAGAATTATTTTAGACAAGAAAGTTAACCTCAGTGAGACAACGCTATGCTGTTCAAAAGCACAGCAGCTCTTCACCCACTGAGGGGAGCACGAGGAAGATTAAACCCAGGTGAAGACAGAGGAACTACTGGGTATTTTTCAAAGTTCAAGGTGCTTTAAAGGTCTTGCTGCAGGAAACTTTTCCAGGCTTGATTTTAATCATGCTTTTGAGGCTGGCAACAACCTGCTTGCTAGCTCACAGGAAAAAGGAGTTTTAAAAGTCAACCTGAAGTGTCTGCAAAATTGTGATGACTTCTGAAAACTTAGCAAATTTAGATTTTAAATTGAATCAAAATTTAAAAATTCAGATTTTAGCAGATTCAGAACAAAATGTCATTCTGAAATAAAATATTTAAAAAAAAAATAGTTTTTCTTCTTTTCCTGCCAAAGATCCAATCTACTCAAACTGAAAGAAGTGCAAAGTTGAGCACAAATAGAGCTTTTCATTTACTGTTAAGCAACAACCCCACCTTCCCTCTCACCCACTTTTTTTTTTTTTTTTAATCTTTTCATCAACTCATAGATTTGCTCTTGATTTTCAACTTAGACAGTGGAGCAAAAATTACAATATTCACATAAATCTGGCATATCTTTTTCCCAATTCTCATTTATATCAGACATGAGGCAAAGACACTCTGTCTAAACTATTCGAAGCAAAACCACTGGCAAGTCATACAATCATGGTACTTATCCACTGTTTATCTTGGAAAGGTGAAAAATTCCCAGCACCTATTGCTATCATGTATGCTTCCCCGATCCCATTCAAAAGTGATGGGTTTAATCAAACTGGAAAGCTGTACTTACACAAACCATTAGCTGGACCTTCAACCAGTCATTTTAATTCTTTCCCACTTTAATAGCACAGTCTGTTTGCAGTATTTGGGGGAAAAACACTGATCAGGCTATCCCTCCCAAGCTGTCTGCTGCTGACCCACATTTTAAACTATGGTGGCTGACTTTGATTATTTTGGTATGTTTCTGAAACATACACAACTGTGGACCCAAAACAAGACACAAATCTGTCATCAAGTGATTTTCTTGAGCAGCAGTAATAGTAGACTGTCATTATCTCCTCTCCTACTGCTAATATAGCTCTGTCGCTACCAAAGCCAGCTGCCCTTTGACAAGATTGGGGGTGTAAGTCCTGGGGGATCAAGGGCAGGCAGTTCTACCCGATATATCCTCTTCAGCAGAACTATGCAAGTGAGGAATTGGATCCCATCCTTCACACACAGGAAACAAAGATGGGAGCTAATCTGAGCTTGATTACTCATTCGTAAAAACACGTAGGCCCACCAAACCACCCCTGAGATTCAGCACTGAAGTTTTACTGTGATAAAAGGCATCACGCCCACGTGCTGCTCGCTAAAACACATCCTGAAAACTGAAACAGGTCCCACAGATCCGTTTGCTCGCCCACGCTTCAGAAGATACAGCTAGACCTAAAGACCAGCCTTGTATAATTCTAAATCCAGCCATGGGAGAAAGTTGTTCCAAAGCACTTGGAAAGCACTGGGTCTTTACAGAGTCCACGGAACGAGTCTAACACTAGTCCCTAATTCCAAGTAATACCCGTGGATTACTGGTATTACACCATACTTACTTCTGGGCATTTAATGCTACCCACTATGGACTGTTCCATGAGACAAAGAGAGGAACTTAAGATCTGGAACCACGTGCAAAGCTGCCAGTAGTTTCAGCAACACCTGACCATATCACGAGAAAGAATCACGTTAAATTGAGTATCCAAGGCAGTGGTGCTGAGTCTGGCCATTTACTGGGAACTAAATGAGGCTTTTTTCGGTTTCACAGTTCAAATGGCACCCCGTTACGCAGCACAGAGCATGAGGACGTTGCACATATGCTTGCTGTAAAAAGGAATGAGGTTGTGGACACAGCCCTTTACGCACCAAAAACCACAATTTTAATAGTGCAAAATTTGAAACAGGAAAATAATTGGAGAGTCCCAGTTTGATATCTGGAGCTCTAAAACACACTTGCAGAAACCCTCATCAAAATTACCTCTGAAGAAAGCTAAACAGCCTACAGAGAGCTGAGGGGTTTTAATAGTTTTCTTTGAAATCATCTTAATTGTTATCTTCCTCTTCTGCTTTGACTTCACTGCAATCATTTTCAATTAATCAGTTTTCTTTAGGAATCCAGGACTGACGTGACAATGCTTGGATCATCAGTGCTACAAAGATAAATCTATACCCTGCTAATGTCCTCCTGGTTATGGATTCAGGTCACCAGCAAGGGTGTTGTAGAATGGTCACTCAACTTCCAGCCACAGCACCGGTATTAAAAATTAGAAGCCTTGACTGTACACTCCACAAAAAGGCACTTGTATCATTCATAAAAGCTTCAGCACCATCTACAAACATTTATGTTACATATCAGGAAACCTACAAGTGTATTAGTTTTCAGACTTACACAGTTGCAGAGACACTGCTCGTGCATTAAGAGTTCTCCAAGGGCAATGCCTCAGGGGTAGCATCAGTGACAGAACTGAATAAACAGCACCTTTTCTGCCCTTCCAATCGATGGGGCACAGAGAAGGACATGGGCTGCTGGCAGGCAAGCTGAATGTGAGCGTGCAGGGCATCCGGGGGGCAGCTGCATACTGGGCTGGCATTAGTCAGGATGTACATTAGGATGCACAAGGAGAAACAGGAGACAGAGAACTGGGCTTGTTCAGCCTGGAGAAGAGGCTAAGGGGGCTCTAATTGCAATCCTCTGCTTCTTAATGCAGGTTACAGTGGAGATGGAGACAAGTCTCGCCTGACAGAGACACACAGTAAACCTGAAGTTAAACCTACTTTGAGCAGGAGGTTGGACTGGAGATCTCCAGAGGTCCTTTACAACCCAAACTACCCCGTGATTCTATGATTTCATGGAGCATCTAATAGCTGATGACTCTGGGAGGAACTGGAAGTCTGTTCCATGTTCTAGGCAGTTCCTGGACAGCCACGGCATGCAGCTGCCGTGACTCACTGGTCCTGTTCATTCAAAGATCATTCCTCTAAAAAAAAAAAAAATCTCACTTCCTTCTGAGCACACCAGATTACTCCATACAGGGCTGCATGAAGTTGCATACTGTTTCTAATGATAGAGTAACGCAAGCATGTATGTTAAACTGTCTTATGACATGAGGCTTGTTCGTCCAGGCTTCAGTCAAAACAGACATCCTTCATCTGCCCGTAGGACTAAGAAAGCTTTTTCTTTTTTCTCAGTAGTCAAGACATAGCAAAATTCGGCAGTCTGGTTTCTGTTGTATTTGCCTGCATCTCGCTATTTTCTCCCAGGCTGATCCTGCTTTCAAAGCCGTGATGCAAACAGAAGGGCCACAGCTGTCTCACTTTCAACGGCAACATTTCAGGTGTTCTCCTCGACAGACAGTCCCTTTATACATTCTGTTCTTACACTCCTCTCTGGCACTTCAGAGATCCTTTTAAACACCATCACAGAGAATTCAGGAGACAGAAGTTTTGTTTCCTTAACCTTTTCTCTCCAGTTCTTCCTTGTACCCAGGGAAGAGGGACAGGATGGGTATGCAGGAGGGAGGGCAGAGGCAACCAGGAAACTCCGCGTTATTGTGTTCTAATAAGCAGCAGGGAAAATCAGGAGATGATTCAAACCATACAAATAAGATGTAATAATACTTTAACTTTGTCGAAATAATTTAGCCTTAGCTATAATGGCTCTACTCTTGAAGACAGTGAGAGAAACCTTTCTCTTACTGGACTCACGGCCCTTTGAAACCTTATAAACTAATGAAGCTCCTTCAGACAAGCCCAAGACAACTCTCCCCCTTTTTTCCCCCTTAAGATGCAAATCTGTTTAGGAAGGGATGCTGAAGAGTGAAGTAAAGTTTTTCTTAAGACTCGATGGCAGAAAGACCCCAGAAGAGTGGTGCTGTGAGACAGGGGTTTCTTTAAGTGTAGTTTGAATCCTTACAAGCAGTTATTTGCTAAGGGACAGATCATAGGCCAATAAATACAGCACCTAGCTTAAGAATCATGATAACAAGGTGAAAACTGATATTTTTTTACCAGTTGTCGGTGGAAAACTGGATTGTAAGAGAAAGCAATAGCAAAGCAGTTGTTCTGCCTTACCTGAGGCTGGTGTCTGTGTAAGGCATAGCCATTAGCTGGGAATCTGCCTTCTCACTGAGAGAGTTCTGAAAAAGAGGGGAAACAAAAAGATGACACAAACTGAAAACAGAAAAAATAAAAAAGGGTTTTCTTGGTTTGGCACTAGATAAAACATGTATCACATCTGTAGCACGGTGACTATCTAATAAGGTGCAGAGGTTCATCAGTGCCCAGAAGAATAAATGTACATTTTTTCACCAGTGAAATGTGAATAACTGCAGTAGCAACCAGCAATTCCAGCTATCAAGTTAGAATCAGAGAAAAGGCAAGTAGTTTAAAACAGCCAAATTTAAAGTCACACATTCAGAGACAAAGAAGTAAAGCTGGCACCAAACACAACAGTTGCACCTATTGTGTCATCCACGTGCAAAATTTGCTATCGTTGATGTCAGATTTGCAGAATTCTTCTGAGGTCATATCCACTTTGTACCTCTGCCAAAATATACTACCCACAACACATTTCTGCTGTTTGAAACACTAGAAGTACTCAAACTTGCCCCAGTTAACTGTTCTACCCTTCTCCTTTGGACAACAGCAAGAAAAACCTGAAGTTTAATATTCAGTAATTTTCCTTGAGAAAGTGTGGTATTTCCACACTGTTAAGTTCAATTCCTTTTCAGACTGTTTCCAGCTCTTAATCAAGTGAAACACTTCAAAAATTCATGGTCTTAATTTCCCCCAACTAACTATGGGTATGCCATGTAGAAGAAAGGGATTTTAAAAAAATAGGAAACGAGCACAAATCTCATAATTCTGTAGTCTTACCAAAAATGTATCCCACTAGCAATAATCTGAAAAAATGAAACAGAAAAATTTCAACAAAACCAATCAGCTGTGCCCCTTAACCATGAACCAGGTGAATGTGCTCTAAGTTATATATCTCTCCATTAACCACCTGTTTATGCTTACACAGCATTACAGAGAAGTCATAAAAGTAATTTTAAACACTGAACATACTTTGATGGCTGCTCAAAAAATAAACATTTTTTAGGCTGAATCCAAGATCAGGAATGGAAGAACTTTGACAACATAATAATCAACCAAACCCAGTAATTTAAAATGGGAAGTGTTGGGTACCTTAATTACAGGCACCATTGCTGCTTTTGTCTATAATGACAAGCACAGACAAGAGAGAGAGACTGTTTTGTTATGTTGTCTGAAATTATCCTGTCGTGATACTGACTCACCAGTACAAACCTGCCTACCTGCGTAACCCGTGCTTTCTGCTGTTGGTTATTTGACAACCTTCTAGATCTTGTTCGTTCCACTTCATGTCTATGAACCCACCCTCGAAGTTCATGATTCAGCCTAGAAAAACACACAGAATCAACAGATGTTTCAAAGAACAGAAGTAGAATTTTTTTGTTTTAGAAAACAGTTTAACTAGCCACTATAAAGACGCTGAAGATTACTACTCTTATCTTATGAGAAATTATTTTTAATAACAGAGTAAGAAAATATAATTGCAAGATTAAACTTATGAGGGAATTCACAAGGAAATATCTATAAAATATTGGGATCGTGGATGTTTTGACATAAAGCAGATACAGTACTTTCTTTTGTCCAGTGAACAGTAATTCTGAAATTACCTGAAGGGCTACTGAAACTTCAAATCAAAAGTTGATCAGTTCAAGACAAAATATTGGTTAGGAAGGCTAAAATATGGCAAATAAATTTGAGAGAAAGAATGGGCAAGAAAGGAGATAAGATTAGTGACCTACTCATATCTTTGGAAAAAGTGGAGCTAGGTGTTTTCTAACAGGGAATAAACCACATCTGCAATGTCAAGCTAAGTCTGCTTGCATTGGAAGGTGAAGAGTAGGAGACCATCTTTTACGTATTTCAGAAGGAACAGGCTTTTAGCTGGCCTTGATTTCCATATTATGACCATTTCTACATGTGAGGTGATTTCTCTTTCAAGTCATGAAAGACATCCAAGCAGTCAGAAAACTGTTAATCGGTTATTGCTAAATGACCAGTGTGAAAAGTGAGTGAAAATCATTACAAAACCCACAAAAAGATAAAAAAATCCAAGTCGATCTCCTGCCTCCATGGCAGTCGACACTGGACAGTGCAGACACTAAGAGGCACTGGTCACATACAGGACAAACACTATGAATGGACCATAACGCCATTCACAGTCTGTCCAGCAGCGCTCCCCCAACACATAATTTATCTCTAAACTCCTAATAGAAACTTAAATGCTCCGAAAAGGTTGTTCGCTCACCTCAGCGACTCTGTCCGGTTGATCAGGGGCTGACAGGGAGGTGGTGGTGGTGAAATATATAACAGTGGTTCTTCCGAGACTATCATCAGTGCTTTGTTATCAGACACAGAATGATCGTACCTGGGAGAAAAGAAAAAGAACGCAGAAATCCCTCAGAATAGTTTTTCATGAACCTTTGACCAAACCCAGAGAATAAGCACTGCCATCGGCAAACCCACAAAGGTTATAGCTGTTCCTATGGGAGTTCTGAACCAGGTGAATAACAATTTCTACCAAACATCCACTGCTCTCAGTCAATTCCCTGATGGGGTCCGATAGCACTCAACACATGAAAGACAGATGAGCACTAGCAGATGTTGGAACTCTTCCCAAACAGGCCAGATATTGAAGGAAAATGAAGGCCGCAGAATATTCCTCATAATATGTAAACTATGAGATCTCTGCAGAGGTAACTTTCTCCTTCATTCCAGAGCCACGCAACATTTGCTACAGAAATACTGAATTTATTAGCCACTAAAACCAGGCAGATGTAAAGACCGTGAGCTGTACGACAATGGAGCAGCCATGAACTACATTACAAACATAGTAAACCCTCACTAGCAGAGAGGATTTACATCTCCAAGTTTCCAGAAGCTAGCTTGGTTTTGATCAGAAGTGAAAAGGAGCATGCATTTGAGTACAGCAACCCCCAGCACTCAGCAACAAAGCAAAGACCTTTCTCCTGGTTATCTGTACCTCCTGAGGGGTTAACTATTTATCTCCAAATACCTATTTTAAGTTCCTCTCTTGACAGGGTATCAACATAACACCCTTAGTCCTCTTGGTTTTGACAGAGAGTTGTAGCTTCTAAACCTCAACTCCTTTCTGAAAAGCCAGGCATAGGAGCTTATGAAAACCTTATTCACATTCCTCTCCCTTTCCCAGCTTTCTCTCCATCTTCACGTCTGCTTCTCCTGTTCACTGCATTTAGAACTGATAAAGGAGAATATGCAGCAAAGAGCTCCCAGCTTGCCAAAAAACAGGGTGAAAGGGTGAAAGAAAAGGAGGAGATTCAGGCACTAGCACATCCTCCTAAGAGAACCGCCCTACTGCCACGTCATGTAAGTCATGGTCTGAAACATGCCACATAGGACACAAAACCTTCACCATGGCTACAGCCTTAAAATGCTCTTGATTTATTGCCTTCTTTCTGCATGGCAAAATCCATTAGGGCTTTCTGCACATCTGTGCCTGGCTTTGTTCGACCAGCCAAAACACTCTACTGGGAAGGGACAATCTGATAGGATAAATCTTGTAAGGGGAAAACATGAGCTGGATTAGCCAGACTTCAATCTGGAGACAATTATATGTTCACTTATGCAATGAATGCTAGACATCTAGGAAGCTTGAAAGCAACTACATAACAAAATAATGGGTGAGCATAGGATGGACTCAGAGATTTCTGAAAAAGTACAGTGCTAAGTTCAGAGTATGTTCTTGATCGTGAACTTCCCCGGTCTTCTCTTGAGCAACTAATAAAATAAATACTCCAGCTTGAAAAGTATGAAGAGACAGATAGTATGACAAATACCATAACTATGCAAGCTAAAATAAAGATCAGGGAAAAAAAGGCAGACAGATGAAGAAGGTCATGCAAATCCCTGTGACATACACTTGTCTATGAGCACTCTTCCACCGCTGTCCCTAAAACCACACAGCCTAACCAGGCGTACACTGCTGAAGCTGTACGGACTGGGCAACCCTGGAGATAAAACATCGTATTCATTTGGAACGCAACCTGGTAAACTTTGATAAATGTTAAAAAAAAGAGCAGTAACACTGGCCAAAATGTTAGTAAATGGAAGGGCAGTGAAGTCTAAAAGCACCACTACACTCTGCCACTTAAAACATGGTGAAGGTTTTCATCTTACCTATTGCTCTTCTCGGAAATGATGTCCCCGGCTATTTTCTGAGCTGTGCTGGACTCCTGGCTAGCTGAGAATTCCAGAAGATTTCTGGTCCGGTGGTTGGAACTTGCAGTGGAATCAACTCCATGGGGATCTTTTTCGAATACACTGGAAAACATAATAACCATGGCAAAACATAACTCACCTATAAAGGACCTGCAAGACACTTCACAGTAAGGTGTTAAATACAGAGGTGGGTAAGTTTCTGGCTGCTGCTATGTTACATGGCCAAGGTTCATGTCATATCTAATGTAAAAACATGATGCCTTGTGTCACCTATACTACTGTCATTCAAAGCATTAGAAGAAAAACAATTCTGTTCTCCTCCTCAGTTTTAACTGTTTGAAGGATTCTGATGCTCTGGTTCTCTCATAAGCATCTCCTGATGGAACGGAGATCAATCTGTTTGTAAACCAGATCAGCAGGCATAAGAAAATTAACTATATTCAGTACCCCTAAACTTTTAACTTCCATCAGACTCGAAGCACAAATGACATAGAATCCCAGAGTGGTTTCGGTTGGAAGGGAACTTAA
>NW_010261275.1:0-4158 GCF_000690775.1 Eurypyga helias
TCCCTTCCAGCCCAAACCATCCTATAATTCCATGATTCCCTGGCTGAGAAGCGCCGTGCTGGGGCCGTGATGGACATGGCTAACACGCGTATCCTGGGCTAGCTAGCCGTGTGCGTGTTTTGCTGGCAGCGTAAGCATCTCTTTGCTACCTGAGTCATCCTGTCCAGGGCATAGCAAAGCACAGGGTGTTTGCCGACTGGGAGTTGTATGGACAAGCCTGTCTGTCCACGGGGAGCACGGACTGGCAGCCCAGCTGTTTTTCCCTCAACAGCCTCAGTGCCTCTGCCTGGAAATATTTCATTTCCACTTTCAAAATGTTTTTTTCTTACTGTTTGTTGGGGCAGTGTTTAGCAGTAAAAGTAACCCAGAAAGTAAGGAGTGCTTACTTATTTTACAAATAAAAAGTTTGTAAGTTATATTCTTTCTTTTTCAGGGCTCTCATCCTCAGAGAGAAGGATGGGAGTACTATGAGTACTTAGAATAGTTATGTGTAAATAAAAGATATTTTCTTTTTAGGGGTGGTCAAATACATGGAGAGATACCAAAGGGTGTTTTGGTATTATTTTACACTTTGTAATGGCTAGGGTAGAACAATGAAAATAGGGAGTCTGGTTATGCCTGGGGGCAGACATCTGCTGTCAGCTTTAAAGAAAGAAACTTAAATTGAGGTGAGGTTTCCTGCTTCCCTGTGATCCGTCCCTTGAAGGGGTCAGTGCCGGCAGTAGTGGTGGGGGCACACCCTGCTGCCTGCATCCCTGCTGCCTGCATCCCTGCTGCCTGCATCCCTGCTGCCTGCCCTGCGCTGTGCCCACGCAAGGGATGGGCCGCTGCCTCGTACTTCGTGCCCAGTCAGTCCCCGTCTCCTTTGTGAACACAGCTGGGTGTTGGCTTTTATTTGGATGTGAGTATTGTAAGAGACTCAGCCCATCACCTCATTTCACATCACATGGCCAATCTGGGGCAATTCCTAATGTTGTGTTTTGATTCTCATGTTCTTGGTGGTTTTTTCCTGGAAGTTTCAGCTGCACCTAAGTTTAAGAAAATGTTTATTTCTAGCCTGGTTTCTCTCGTGTGGTAAAATTATTTTCAGTGTTGAAAGAAAAAGCTGGAAAAGAATGTGAACATTTAAGGTGTCACCTATTAACCTTATCACACAGTGAATGAACTAAGGGAGTGAATACTAAAAGCAAGCACAGACATTACTTCTACTGTGTGTTAGGCAAACTCACAGCTGCCACCTGCCTTTGCTTACATAGTGCTGGTGGGAAAAGCTGAGCTGCAAGAAGCTCAGAGAAAGGGCTGAGGGTGGTCGTATGTGGAGGGTGAAGAATCCTATTCTTCACCGGGACTGTTGGGATAGCGCTAAGTGCTAGGGGCGTCGGAGTAGTGGAATCGTAGTGAATGTGGAGACCTGCACAGAGGCAGGCATAGATGATGATGGGAAGGATTATGAAAGGACCGATGTGATATATAAGGGCAGAAGAGATACTACGGGATGGCATGCTTGATCCGATCCAGCCACTATTGCTTCTTTCCCTCCTTCCTACCTCTCCTTTGTAGGGTGGGCACTCAACCTCCCGGGAGAAAGCAGATGCAACTGAGCCAGGCTGATGAGGTGCAGGGAAGCCAAGGTCTGTCAAAAGCCATGTAGAAGCCCCTGCTGCTGGCTAGGAGAGAGGCAGCCTTGCCCAGCAGCCGCTGTGCTCCCCTCCCCACTGAGATGGGAAGGAAGGGAAGCTGAGACCTCATGGATAGATGGTGGGAGCCCATCAGCCCTGCATCACGGTGCTAAGTCACTGAGGGTGTCTTCCTACCCCTGTAGAGCACCTCTGCCTGGGAGCTGGGGCCCTACAGGGTGAAATCCCTGGTTACAGGTAAGAGGACCTTCAAATATATATATGCAAGTATGTTTATGGGCATTCACACTCACATACACTCAGAGTTAAATCCCTTGTCCCCACACTAGTCATTGTCAGCCCGTCTTGGAGATTCCAGGAGCATGGCTCCAGGCCCACCTTGCTCAGAGGCAGCAATGAAGCCAAGGGGACCGTCCCCATCCAGTCGGGACTGCACACCGATGTGACGGCCCTGATGCAGGGGCAGGTAGGTCAGGGCTATTCCTGTGCCATGTTACTCGCATGCACAGCTTCTGCCTTAAGCCCTAGCTAGGTCCTTCTGAGGAACCTGCAGCTACGTATTTCATACACCATTTGGACAGTTTCACATAATCCACTTTTGTCAAGTGTCGAATACACAGAGTAAGCCATAATGGAAAAGCAAAACTGATAAGAAATGATATAAAATATTTGCCAAGGCCCTGAAGTTGCGTGGGTCACGGTAACACAAACATCAGGTTCATATATTCTGATGCAGATATGTACATCCATACACTGTTTCCGGTATGTTAACTCAGTTCCCAGCTGCAGGACACTTGCAGAGAACTTGTGTTATACCCACATTAGAGGTAAAATAAAGAATTCACTCACATACCTAACACTAAAATATACCTTTATTTTAATAATGTTTTCAATTATAAAATTCCATGTGGTAGACATATATTTTGGTTGATAGATAAATTAAAACACTTCCAGGGTGGTGATATACTGCAAATTCACACATTTACAATAATAAATGAAAACCCTTCAGACCAGAGCGAGAAGTCCGTTACACAGAAGCGGAAAGGATACGAATTGAAGTTAACTGTGCTGACCCAATGGAGCTAATTTTAATTTGCCCAAGACTGAGGCATAATGTCAAATGACATTATGGCAAGCACTGGTCAGGCTGCGGTCCTGTGGAGATCACGTGTTTTGTTTAAACACTGCATTTGTCTTTGAACACTGCCAGTCCTTCCTTAAGAGCCACTGAGACTACTCCCGGGTGTAACTTTAATCATGCGCGTGCATATTGCGGATTAGGAACTCAAGTTTGTAAACTGAATTGTGCCAACATTAGTATGTTCTTTCCCCAAAATAATTACATTGCTTTCATGCTATTTATTTGTTATTTTGGCAGGAACCAAGCAGTTGTTGAGGTAGTTGAAAGAAAGGTCTATTATGTTCCAAAAGCATGCGATACAGGCTACAGCTGGCAAAAGGTGGTGCTGGACTGGGATTGTCTTGATCTCAGTTACAGTTATGGGTGCAGTTCTCACGAGATAGGAGCGTTAGTTTTGTGTTCAATTAAATCTTGGTGGCAATTAGCAGAGGCAGCCAAGAGAAATGACACTGAGTTCAGTGCAGAACTTTCGAAGATGCTGGGCACCGTGGGTGGGCAGAGAATGGACTTGTTGGCAAGCTGGCACACACCAGCACTGTTTCAGATTCATAGACAATCCTCTCACAGACAGTTGCACGGCTTCTTTCCTGATTTGACTGTCAAATATGAAAGCACCAAGTCTGAAATCACAGAATCACAGGATGGTTTGGGTTGGAAGGGACCTTACAGACCATCCAGTTCCAAGCCCCCTGCCATGGGCAGGGACACCTTCCACTAGACCAGGTTGCTCCAAGCCTCATCCAGCCTGGCCTTGGACACTTCCAGGGATGGGGCATCCACAGCTTCTCTGGGCAACCTGTTCCAGTGCCTCACCACCCTCTCCGGGAGGAATTTCTCCCTGATATCCAAACTAAACCTCCCCACTTTCAATTTAAACCCGTCACCCCTTGTCCTGTCACCACAGACCCTTATAAAAAGTCTCCCCTCCCAGCTTCCTTGAAATATGTTTCCTTCTGCTTTTCACTCCTGTTTTTCACTGCCTTTTCTTTGCTGAAGCGGAGCTGCCGGTGAACTTTTGGCCCAGGTAGCTTTTGCCTGGCTCCTGGCTCAGGGGTAGAGGTGTTTCCCGCGTGCGACTCGCTGCTGGGTGCAAGGGGCTGTGGGGTTTTTTTGGGTGGGGTGGGTGTCTGCGAGCCCACCAAGCCAGGGGGAGCCCCTGCCCGAGGGTGGCTTTATCGGGCAGTCTGGGACACAGACCCAGCGCTTTGGGGCTGGCAGGTTTGCCTTAAACCAGAAAAATTAATGTCCGTAATTTAAAAAAAAAAAAACGGATTATGGCTGGTTTGCTTCCCCCAAGCCCTCCGTGCGCGCTGGCCTCGCAGGAAGGCCGAGGCGAGGGCCCAGGCGGCTGCAGGCCCGGGGGCGGAGGGCACAGGCCTC
>NW_010261276.1:0-3452 GCF_000690775.1 Eurypyga helias
CTCATCCAGCCTGGTCTTGAAGATGTTGAAAGACATTTGAAAATGGCCCCAGTGATTAATAAAATTACTTGAGAGGCCATAGGAAAATCTGATCCTACTTCTTTTTTTCTGAAGAGTGTGCACCTTTTGAAAATCTTCTGTGTGAAAGCTCAGAGAATGGCGTTTGCATAGTTGCATAGGGTGCCTCTGCCAGCAGGGCTGGGAGGAGGTGAAACCCACCTGCACAGCAGGGTTCCTGTCCAGCAAGAAATCCTCCTGAATTACCTTGTAGCTCTGGTTACTGGAGTCCACAGCCTTTAACTTTACCTTTACCACATCACTGATGGAAGTCTGCTAATTTAGTAGAGCCTGAAGCACTGGAGGGAGGCCTGGTGCACAGGCAACAGCATAAATCTTGGCTGTCCCAGCAGACATCAAAGTGCATCATCAGTGCAACCTGAAGCATCAGCTCATTTAACACTGTAGGTGCTGGTTATACCAGTTCATATTCCTTGTGGCTCTGCAGAGGAGGCAACTGGTAGCACATACTCTCTGGGCAGCTCCGCAAACATCTGTTTAAAAGCAGTCCCTGCCCCAGGGAGCTCACAGCCCAAAGCCAGAGCGGAGATGCTGCAGACCACAAGCCCAGCACTGGCTGTGGTTACGTGTCCTAAGGCAGCACCCTAAGTGTGCTGGTTTGCAGTGCCCTAAGGTGTGTGTGCAGCCTGCCCAAGTGAGGAGCAGCAGAACCGCTCAGGGTGGCTGGTGATGGCTTTGTCCCAGTCACGTACAGTGAGCAGCAGAGAGAGCCAGCCTCAGCCCTTGCCAGCCTGTGCTGCCCATTGTTACCAGAAGGTACTTTTCAAGAGAGGTGATGTTTTGCTTTCTTGTTGTCCAAGGTGTTTTTAAGGAGCAGGCTGAGCCCTCCTATGCTGCATTCTTAACAGCGTTCATACTACAAGTATTTTGAGAGGCTAATATCACATTCACTCAGGCTCACTGATGTTACTGCAATTCCTAATTTAAATTGCTGGCTATTTGCTAGCAAAAACATTTCCTTTCCTCTCACTCATTCATTTGGTATTGATGAGCCTGTTCCGTCCTGGCTTCTGATAGAAAAGTTTTCTCCTGGGATGTCTGTGATCCCAGTTGGCAGATGCTGGGAGCACACAGCTCTCATGGACACCCCACCTGGTGACTCTCAAAACCAGTCAGCAGCATAACTGACATTGCACATGAGATCTGTAAAGTGCTGTGCAGGGACAGAAGGCCGGACAGGTTGCCATTTAGCAAAAGTGGAAAACTCTTGGGTTTATGCAGGAGCAAGTTCATTAGGTGTATTATTGAAGTGATGCAAGAAATATTTTAGCTGGCAGAAAAGCACCAATGTAGCTGCTGCACTTCATCTGAGAAGAATCATCCTATGTGCAGCTTGATGCCACATGCACGCAGCACATGCCACATGCATGCACTTCGGATAATTTCCTCTTTCTTCTACATTTCTTGCGATGCCAAAAGTAGCTCTGCATGCCAACCTCTCGATTTTAAGAGCAGATCTTCAGTACATATTTTGGTCATGTCTGAATAGGAGACCCTAATAGGAGTCATTTTACACCCCTCCCCCACTCCATTGCTGTTGGTGGGATAAAGGGACTTACTTCCCAGCCAGGAGAGCAGTCAGTTATTGCAATAAGAGCCGTGTCAGTTACAACCGTGCAGGTCCCTTATCCCTGTGGTCAGAGACAGCAGAGCTGAGTAGGTTTCCTGCCGAGGCCTTGAGGTCTTGCAGATATGTGCATTTACCATCACTGCCTCTTTTTCTCACCACCACTTCATAACATGAAATCTGATGCAAACCAGCTCAGTCACTCAGCACCAGCTTGTACTTTTCCTTCTGAAGAGATCCTGGAGGCTCAGTTCAGAGGAGGTGACCTCCTGCTCAATTCAGTGGAACTTGAAAGCACATGGTGTCTCACTGCTTTAACCCCTTAAAGGGTGGAATTTGCAGTGCTTGCTTTCATTCTGAAACTTGCTTTCTTCTGATTGTCATGACTGCTTACATCCACTGTCAGTGAGTTATGCCCTGAACTCTGGATTTCCACATGTTGATGACAGACAGATGGGTTAAGTAGGGCCATGCCCTGCACGCTTCACTGATCTCACACATCTTGTCTTTGACTTCCTCCTGTGGTTTACTAAAGCAGGTCTCCAACAGCTGAAGAGATAGGGCTTGGGGACCAGTCACTGGAGTGCTTCAGGATGGGGACACCTCTTCTTCCGACCGCAGGCTCTGATGTCAGAGCACTTGTGCCCCATAGCTGGCCCTGGATAGGAACAGAGCTGCCACCAGGAGCAAACAGAAACTGTTTTGCATGTGTCACAGCACTGTTCATTGGGCTAAGTGATGATGAAACATGATTAAAAAGTTTGCCCTCTCATTAGGGTACACTTGCCTTTCAGTTCATCCTTAAAAGTCCCTTTTGCGATGGGGCCCAGTGGTGCTGCATCCTTCTTCACCTCTGCGCTGAGCCAGTCATATCCAGCCTGGGGCAAAAGCTTTCAGTCTCCCTGTGGTGCCAGTGGGCAGATGTGGGGAAAGGGACACAGAAGCAGGATAACTTGAGCCGTGCCAACACCCTGCACAGCAGCAAGCATCTTAACCAATGCAGCATTTGCCTGTGCACCCCATCTTGGACAGGGGGCTTGCCACCACCTAAAGGAAGGCTGCTCCCAAATTATTTCTTTGCTATCCTCAGACAGGACTCAGATGCTTTGGGGATGGGAGATGAAGATGATACTTCATGTGCCATTAAGTAAAATGATTAATAAGACTTGTGCTGGTTTCAGGCAGGAACGAGCTCCTCTTCTACACAGAACTGGCCAGCCCATGGCATCCAAGGGATTTTGTTTCATTCCATGGTACATCAGGCTCAGTGGTCAGCAGCACGCATGTGCAGTTTTGGAAGGCTGGAAAGAGGCCCTGGGGCAGGAAGATCGTTAAGGCTTTTGGGGGTGTTCTGGTTTAGCCCTGTTGGGCAATTAAGCACCACCCGTTGCTCTACCCCCTTTCCACCCCCCCACCCCTCCTAGTGAGGCAGGGTCAGAGGAAAAAAACCAAGGGAGGCTCATAAATTTGAGATAAGGACTATTTAATTATATGTATGAAACTTACAGAGTTACTAACAATACTATTGCTAATAAGTAATTAAAAGAACAGAAAATAGAACAAATTATACAGGATCTCACCACCCGTGGCCAGGCACAGCCAAGTCCCAAAAACGGCAATCCGAAAAATAAATCCCCCAAAAAAACCCGAGCCCCTTCCCCGAGCCCTGGAGTGGAGAGCAGGGAGAAAGTAAGTTGCAACCCCTCACCTACCCAGAGCAATTTACCTGACAAAAGATGCTAACTGTCTGCTGATCGCCCGCCCGGAGGTCTGGACAAAGACCAGGCTGCCGGGAGCGGACAAAAGT
>NW_010261276.1:3463-14607 GCF_000690775.1 Eurypyga helias
GGCAGCAACCTCCCAGCCAACCCACACACCTACGGGTCACGCCTTGCAAAGTCCCCCTCCCGCCCCGGGTGGTTTCCATTGCTGCAGGTGTGGGGGTGACAGTGACTACTCAGCTTAATG
The DNA here is from genome assembly GCF_000690775.1 of Eurypyga helias. Lineage (NCBI taxonomy): Eukaryota > Metazoa > Chordata > Aves > Eurypygiformes > Eurypygidae > Eurypyga > Eurypyga helias. The sequence goes on from NW_010261276.1 coordinate 3,584, forward strand.
TATTATGGAATGAAAACAAAATCTTATAGTCTGGAACCAGTACAGGGGGCTAGCTGATAGCTGGGTCATTAGCTCCTTTTGTTAGCTTTTGGCATGGCTGTTAGCAGAGAAGCAGGTTCTTTCGTTAGTGGGTTGGAGGAGGTTTTTATTTTTTTTTCCTCCCCGCTCTCAGGCTGAGGTGGAGGGTGAAAGTTCTCCACGTCTCTGGGATTTTCTTGCTGCTTTTTGGATGTGTCTGTGTGTCAGTCGGCGTGTGCTGAGATACTGTATCATATGTTTTATTTTCTATTGTTACTTAGTAGTAGTAGTATTGTTAATATCACTGTAACATTCATTGATATTATTAAATAGTTCTTATCCCAACTTTTATGAGCTTTCCTTGGTTGGTGGGGGTGTGGTTTTTTCTTTTTTTTTTTTTCCCCCACCCGGACGTGAATGAGCAACTGATTAGTACTTAGTTGCTAGGTAAGGCTAAACCACGACAGGTTACACAGGTGCTTACAAGTGCTTACAAGGAATATGCAATTTCTATTGACAGCATTCAAGGGCTCAGTTGTGAAGTGAAACAGCTGCAGAGATGACATTTTTCTTATGGAGATGTTAGAAGCCTTGTGTGGTGGCACTTCATGATGCTTACAAGGCAAGGGACTTGCCTCCAGGAAGAGGACATACCAAGCTATGTTTGCTTTATTCCTGGGTGAAAGTACATGTATGGGAAATACGTAATATTCCCTGGGTCATGTGCATTGACTTCACACCCTGGATTGAATCAGTCTCCAGACATGATCTGGGCAAAAAGTCCTGCAGCAGGATACTGGTTGGTGTCGGAATCAGCATCAATTTACCTGCCAGAAACCATACACTTGCCATGGATTGATTTGCAGCCCCAAAACTTTCAGCACAAGTGCCCTCAGGGTCAATTTAGAAAATACCACCTCCCGTGAGCTGAGTTTCTTTCTAGATACAGTTAGAGCAGCCAAAAGATGGAGTCAAGGGGTAGAGGGAATAGGATGTATGCCTGTGAGAGAGGTGAATACTGTAACAATGAGAGGCAGCCAAGCAGATCTAATGGAAGGCTGATGCAAGCATGAGGAGTTTAATAGCAATTATACAGGTGGCAGTGGGATGCAAATTTGGGGATTGGCTTTTCAGAAACAACATGGTAAGCCATAGGTCAGAGGTGTTACCAGTTGACATGACTCAGGAGAAGACTGGGAGAGGAAATTCTGCTATGTTGCAACTGCAAAAACTTAGGAGGAAATTTTTTTCAGGTGAGAAAAAAAACCCTGAAGTTTCCAGTGAGTAGCTAAAAGTGAAATAAATTCTTGTTTTCTGAGTCTACAGAAGTAATCTGTTTCGGTTGGGAAGTTTTCAGTATGATTTTAATCATACGATTTTTTTTTTTAATAATACATTGTTTCTAACCAAAATAAAGCAGAGCAAAACATTTCCTTTGCCGTGTGTGTGTGTGTGTGTGTGCGTGCGGGGGGGAAGAGGCTATTTTGAGTAGCCACTTGTTTTTAAATTCAGAACAGAAAATTTGGAGATATTGGCACTCATTCCCAGGATTCTGTGGTTCAGCTGGGCTTGCACGTTCTGCACATACACATACAAACCTTCACAACAAATATTTGTTGTCCTACATGTGGCATGGAGCCGCTATGAGCTTTTCTGAGATGCTATTCTCTCATATTGTGCAGTCCATAGATGCAGCGCAATCCTCCTGTCTTCTGCTCCCCAGCATGGCTGTTTTTAGGAAGAGACTTCCCAGTGCACCGCACGCAGGGAGGCTGGGTCTTGCTGCCGTATGCCTGGAACTGCTCATGGAAGGAAGCCAACTGCCAACTCAACCTGCATGGTTTTCCTTTCCTGTTTTGCCTGGACTTCTCTGAAAAAGGAAACTAAGCGTTATCAGTTCCTTTCTCCACAAATCCCTCAGATACAGGAGCAACTTGCAGACAGAAGCAGGTGATTGGATCACCTTGGGAGTCAACTGCGTGGAGAAAGGAAACTGGCTTTGTATGCCATCACCCAGGGGCAGAAGGAAGTTCTGGCCAGAGATCTTGGCCCTTCCTGGACCTGCTCACCTCCTTCCCTGGGACAAAGCCAGAGGGGAGGATGCAGTTGGAAAAGCTTAAGCATTTCTGTGTGAAAAGTGCTACCACTGGGCTGGGAAGGGGAGAACACCTCAGCAGAGGACCTGGGGGACCTGCTTGACCTGTGTCTGCTGCCAGTGGTGTCTCATGTAGCTTTTGCTCCATTGGGCACTGCTGCCATTTTCCTCTCTGCCTTCTTGCCATTTCAGTTGTTGCACATGCCCTCATGCTGTTTGATCACCTGTTTAAATGCGTCTGACTGCAGTCAAAACCTGCCAGCTTCCCACACCACTGCCAGACACCCCTGTTTCCACCTAATTATTTCAGTTTCCACAGGTCTGAGCTCTATCCTTTGAGAGTGAATGTCAAGGCAGGAGACATGGCAGTCTGCGAGCTTTCCCTTGATGTGATGGGGTAGCACAGCAGCTTGGCACCATGTGTTTCAGCTTGCTGCTGCTGCTGCTGGGGGTCAGGGCTGCAAGGACAGGAACATGGAGGGGTCTGGGACAGATGGACAGACAGCCATCATTGCATGTTTTACTACAGCTCAGGAAATTTCAAAGGCTGTTTGAGAGGAGGTGGAGGTCAAGTGTGCTGGGGGAAGGGGGGACTGCTAGTGGGTGGTGTGAATCATCCTCTTTAGGAGGATTTTCCCCAAGCCAAACTCTGCACAGCTGGAGGTAAGGATATTCTGTACAGCTGGAAGGAGGGTGCGTTTGTTTGCTGGGGTAAAACGTCTCAGAGAAGCTGCTGCTAGGAGTCAGGTCCGAGTTTTTAGATGCAATCCAGAAACATCAGCCTTGACGCATGCTGGAATAGAAACCCATCCACTTTTAGAAAAACCTGAAACTGGTTTTGTTCTGAGAGCTGCACAGGCCAGGTAGTCATCTTTACTAACTCTCAGTCCTTCTCAGCTCAGCATGTATGCAGAGCTGAGACAGTGTGTCCTTTTCCCATGCATAGGGAACACCACCTGAGTCCTGCCACACTGCGTGAGTGAACACCATGGGATCTCATTTAGCGCTGGTCAGTACTCCTCAGAGGGGGCTGTGTCTTGCTGGACCTGGTGCAAACAAGAAGTGTTGATGAAGTGGAGCAGCAGCCCTCACAGAGAACTTATATAGGGCCTTGGGAAACTCCCTCCTCCAAGCTACTGAAATCTGTGGTTAATAATTAACTAAGTGTTGCACTGTATTTGTAGGCATATGCCCTCCACTGGCTTCATGTGTGTTAGAATTTTTTGCATTTTAAGGATTTTCCTTGCAGCACTTAGCACATACTTGCTTGTATTTTGCTTTCAGCTGAGGGGATGAAGAGCTGCTCTTGAAAGATGTGCAGGAAAATAAATCTGAATTATGTAAAACTGGGAATGAAAAAGTAATTAAATTACAGGGGTCCAGGCCTGTTCCTTGGGAGTAGGGAAACCCCTGGGGCTGGTGGTGGGCAGGCAGGAGGCTCCACTCATGCTGCTGAACAGACGATGAAGCCTGGTGCTGTGGCTTGTGGCTGCTGTGAAGGGGTAAAACTGCAGAAAGCAGTGAGTAGAGAAAAACCCAGCTCTCTTCTGACAGGGAATGGAAAGTCCTGTTTGGAAAACTGGACAAGGAGACAGTCCTGGGAAAATCTGAGCACTGGAGCAAGGAGGAGGAGGAAAGGCCTCCAGGGAGTTGGGGGGAGTTTCTGTTTCAACTCCTCTGGACTTCAGCTTCTTGTATTGTGGCCTGATAAATGTGGTCGCCTTTTGGCCCTGAAGTTAATGCTTCAAAGAGCTGTCTGAAGGGATGAGGAGGAGAGAGGGGCCAGAGCAACAGTCATTACGGTGCGTGCTGTCCCAGCTGGCGGGTGGGGATGGGACTTTCCTGCTCCCTCACCCCATGGGATCCACATGCAGCTATTGCTGTCCCACAAAGCGCAGGGGCTGGGAGCACAGCAATTCTGGAGAAGTCCTTCCTGCAACCCACTGAAGTGAGAGAAGGCTTTCCTCCAAGGAAAGGGACCTCACTGATGTAATTCCTTCTTCTAGGAACAACCAAATGCTTAATGATTTCCACAGCTTGGCTTCTACAGAAAAAATATTTGTGCTGGGCCCCTGCCTGGCCCAGAGTATGTCATCACTGAAGATTTTCCATTAATGCAAGTCAAAACCAACGCTTGTCCTCCACCTCGGAGATCCTGGTGTCTTTCCTGAGGATTCGTAGCCAGCTCCACCTTTTCCTTTCCTCACCCAACTGTCATCCATGTTTCAACCAGAGCTGTGGGGCAAAGCCAGCAGCAGTTGGGCTGCCAATTTTGGCAATAGATTAGGGGTCCTGGTGGCCTCACTGCCTTTTGGTGTGAGTCCAGCTGGGGCAGGCAGGTAGATGTGTGCAGTCAGTAAATGATGGCCTTGGTCTGGCCCTATAGTTCTTGGTGTATAGAGTGCGGAGTAGTCGGTAGGGAACTGCTTGCTAATGTCGAAGGATGAATGATGAGGAAGAGTTAAGGCCATCAGCAGGCAGGTGGGCAGGCAGCTCTCGGAGCTGCCTGTCCCACCTCTCTCTGCTGAGGGAGCTGAGACACCCACACCTATGTGTCTAACAGCCTGCATAGCCCAAGCTGTGTGAGAAGAGTACTTTGCACCATAACCCCAGAGCAGCAGAATGGGCAGGTGGGGAGAGCAGTGGAAGGTTTTTGTTCTCAACTGCAAAGGTCAGACTGGTGCTGGAGCCAGTGAGAGGACACAGCCTCCTCACGCACACCCCTTGTTACAAGGTTGCCTTTTGCCCTTGCTTTTAACACTTTTCAAAGCTGCAGTGGATGCAAGAGCAGGATTCCCGATTTACTGTGGGAAAATCAGGCCCTGGGCTCTGCTCTCCATTATTACCATCCCAGCAGCCTGCATTTTGTCTGTTACTGCCATAAGGTTCTGCAGAAGTCCAGGGTTGATGCTAAGGGAGCTGAAAGGTGGGAGAAGAGGGACTGAAGATGGCCCCTGGGTCGTGTTGGGGGTGAGGGAGTCCCACAGGGAGCATGAGAAAGAGGAGGAGGGTGTAGGAGGAAATGGGAAGTTCAGCTCTTTGTGCACAATATAAGAAAGTATGGGAATAGCCCTGCAGGATTATAAAAGAGATTTACAAGAATGGGAAGCAGAGAAAGGCTGGAAACAAAAATGCAGCCTTGTGCAGTACAATGTCATGATGGGTGAATGAGTTCATGGTGAGCTAATGTAGCAGGAGAAGAAGGGGGAGGGGAACCTGCGGAAAGATGCTCACCCTGGAAAGGAGAAAAGAACAGGCAGAGGTGGATACAGGTGCTGAGGGCAGTAAAAATAGAGGACACATACATGGCAGGAGCTGAGGAGAGGAAGGAGGCTAATTGAGAAAGAGTGCTAGAGTCAGGAAAGTAAAACTGAACTTCACAGTACCTCGATCTGCAGTAGCATGGCCGCTCTTGAAGCTTGCTGAGCCACCCAGGGCAGCTGGCAAAGGTGCTGGGAGAGAATTTTGAACCCTGGGCCAGCATGAAGAAGCAGTGGCAGGAGGATGAGCAAGAGCAAGCTAGAGTGCTCTGCTAATAGCAGATATGGTGGCTGAACGAGGAAAAAGTGATGCTGGCAGAATAAATGTATAAGGACCTCTTGCTCCTAGTCCTACAAATAGGACCATGAGCGCACCAAGAAGGAAACATGAAGGCAGGTTATCATTGAAACCACTCTTAGAAAAGTCTTTTTAAAGATAAAGATGTGGAAAAGCCAGAGACGGGGACATGCAGCAGTTAAGGGCACATGTTCGAAACTGGGGATGCGAAGGGTTACCTAGAGTGGACAATCTTGTTATGTCACCCAGTGAACAGGCAAAGCTAGCCCCACATTAGCAATGCACAAATACACACAACATGCCACAACCTATTTTGCTAACAAACACATGTTCTTATATTAATCTCTGTTCTTGCTTTGCCTGTGGTTCCTCTGCATACAATACTTGGTTAATTTTACCTGGCTGGTGAAGGCAAACAGTAGCATAACCAGCATGTGGTACCTGGGCAATGATTTCTTCAGCTGCAAAACTTCCTTGTATTGTAAAGCATTTACAAGATTATAGCAGCACCTCCCTAACATACTGTTTGTCTAAATGTTGCAATGGGAAGCAGAGAACATACCACTGCCTCTGAAATTACTCAACCAACCTGGTACTACTGATAACTGCACTGTCCTCCCCCATTCTGGCCTTTGAATAAGAAGTGTTTGCATTCAGATGGTATCTATTTAAATATTTGCACACCAGGCCCAGCTGTGTACCTGAGCACTTCCAGAACACTCATATCTATAGCTTATGAATGCCTCCATAGGGCCTTGACAGCATTTCCAGCTCCTGTTTTGCATGGGCAACTCAAGTGTAGCCAGTGAGAGGAACGTTTTGTTTCCTGTATTTCCAGCAGTGGCAAGATCGTGTTTAGTCAAGAAAGGCTTAAAGTCACTCAGGATTCTTTGCTGGTGAAAAACATGTAGCAGCAGGTGGATAAAACCACTAGCCCGAGCTCAGATTAGGTGGCCGTTCAGAGGGCACGGCAAGTCCCTGAGAAGAACGGTTTGGCAGATTCTTAACCACCCCCATACCTGGAAAACTTTGCAGGTTTATAATGCAGGCATGGCCCTGTATGCCAGAAGGAAGTGCATACATCTGGACTATACCTTTGCAAGGGAAGGGAAGTAAAAATGACTCAGGATGACAATTTTATATGCTTTCTACAATGGCCTTTGGCTCCCATGCAAATTAGGAAGCACCAGACATATAGGAAGTGCCTCTGTTATACCAGAGAGTCTTCCTTGAAGCAGGTGGTGAGTCAGGAACTACTTGGGAAGAGCAGGGCAGGAAAGGGAATGGGTGTCCCTGTGCAACCTGGAGCCATGGCCTTCTCCATCAGCCTGAGCCAGGCCAGGTGCCAGGAGCACAGAAGTCCCCTGGCCGGCAGTCTTGGCAAAGCTCAGTCCCGCGTCAGCAGCTGTGCCACACCCTGCCTAGGGTGTTACAGCACAGGAGGAAGAGGGCACAGTCACCCTTCACACAGCCCATCCTTTACATGGCCACACAACAGGCTAAAATCTGGGGTTAAAATAGTCCTGTGCTGTGACACATTGCCCACAGATGATCAGGTGCAGGTGAGGATATAAGCAAAGTGATTGTCTTCCTGAACAATGGAGAGAAACACCCAGTAATAACGAAAGGATTACACCCACATCCTGCTGCACATTCAAGGAGAGCTGCAGCTCCCGCAGCAGGTAGGCCCCACACCTGAAATTCAGGGGTGGAAGGCAGCAGCTTCCCTTCCCAGGCATCTGCTCCCTCTTCCCAGGGAAATCCCCTCTGGACCAGTTAGGGTTTGAACTGGAGCTGGGCCAGGTGATAAACGAGAGGGCGGGCTGGCTTGGGCTGTGATGCAAATCTCCAGCCTCCTGTGGCAAGTCTCAGCAAGAACCATTGGCAACTGTAATGGAAGATGCCAGGACAGGTGGGGTGGGTGCTGCTGCAAATGGCCCCCAAACCCCCCTCATGGCTGCATGGCTTGGCAATCAGGTGGCAGAAGGGGGATCCCAGCCCCCTGAGCCACCTGCTGCAATGGGTGCCAGAAACAACACTTAAGTCTGCTTCTGAAATTAGCTGCAGCAGAAGGACTGAGAGCTGCGAGCTGCTTCATTGTGTTACTGCTGCCAAGGTGAACCACCTAAAAACCCTGAGCTCATGACCCCATCGATCTACTAGGTGTTAAATGTTTCTTAAAAAGCAAATCAGGTGGATCACATGTATTTCAGGACAAGGTTGGCAATGAACAGAGCAGGTACAGTAATCTGACTTTTTTTAATAAATACACATCTCACAAGTACCAAACCAATTATAAACAAAAAATGTACAGTATTTACACAATATACAATTGCTAAAAAGTGTAGCAATTATGACACACGTGATGTGAAACACAGAGTTTCCAATGCTCACAGTTAACATTATTGCTACCTTTCTCCTAACAGGCAGGAGAGGTCAACAGTCTCTTGGTCTGACGACTCTGGACACCCCACAGAGAGCACCTAAGGTTGGTCAGTAAGGCCAAGGAATGCCATCAGCCCAACAGAAATTAACATACCATCTCCGTCCTTAGCGCAACAAGGTCGCTCTCTGTAACTACCAGGCTAGATATGTACTGTGATAACTTCACAGGGCTGAGAAGACTGGCTTTATGAGGTGGTGTGAATAAGATCTTCATGGATCTCCACTGATATTACACATCCCATTTCTGTATTTAAACACAGGCTGAAACCTAGAACTGTCTTGGTACAATTACGTGCTCTTCACCGGGCAGTGTAGTATTTTCCTGCTGGCTTCTCCCTCTGCATTGCTACTTTCTTTTAAATGAAGAAATACAGTCCTTTTGCTATACATTATGTACACAGTCACTTCACAGGAAGCGCTGCTTTAAAATGCCAGTTGTCGTCCTCCAATAAGGCAGTCATCATACATAAGCTGGAAGGAAAAAGAAAAGGCTGTTAATGCTAAACTCTTACTGAATGTCTACTTCGGGATAACTGCCAAGTTCTACATGCTCTGACTTTGACAGCATATAAAATTTCTACACTGAAATGGTTACGTTTGCCATTTAACAGCACTGAGAATGTTAGAAAAACAAATGCTGGGGAAGAAAAAAACCCACACATTAGCTTGCATTTTCTGCAGGTGTCAGTAACAGAATGATGTTCAGAGACTCATGTTGCCTGAAGTTCACCTCCGTTCCCTCGTGTACTTTTTTACATTTTATTCTTAAATTTATTCTATTTATATGCTTGCCCCAACTACCATCTTGCTGATGGCTGACATAGTAACTTTAATGTATGGGTTATTTATACCCATCAGTTATATAGGTAAGAGGTCACTGGAGCATATCATCAGAGTGGCATCACCAAAAAAAAGAAAAAAAATCTACAAAGGGCAGGACTTTCCCCTTCTCTTGAAAAGGTGCAAATAGCTACTTACTTCATCTTCTGTGAATTCAGGCTCCGATTCACTGCTCTCCTCGTCCTCGTTTTCTGGCAACACTTGCAGGTTGGCTGTGGTCAGCTGCTTCAGCTGTTCCTGTATGCTGGGATTGTCTCTTCCCCATGTGAGCTGGTAGGGGGAATAGCCCTGGTAGGTCACTTTGTTCACGTCTGCCCCGTGTTTTACCAGAAGTGACACCAGATCTGAATTCTGCAGGTCAACAGCCAAATGTAGTGCTGTTCTGCCATTGCATGGCTCCTGTGTGAAAACAACACAAGGTTTGGCATGTTAGGAAAGCCTAAGCCAGTGCCAAACCTGTTGGTTCTCATGACTGCCTAAGCTGAGCCCTGCTCAGTTACATTCACAGTATACATTACACACCTGAGCATTCACATCTGCTCCCAAGGACAGCAAGTATTCGACAATAGCCAGGTATCCCTGAATAGATGCCAAATGGAGACACGTATGTCCTGCAAAACACAAAGAGAGAGGAAATTTTAGTAAGTCTAACCTAAACCCCTGTCATTCAGTTAAAGTCAAGATGATAGGACACCATGATATGTAAGTTTGCAATTCATCCATAGCAAGATGGTGTTTTCCAGAGGAGCTTTACAGCTTCCATTAAGTATGAATAACTGTATTGGATTTTGGAAAGATTCTTAAAGACTGCATGCCAGTGTTTGACTGCAACTTATTTTAACCAAAGGAAAAAAAAACCACACCAAAAGGAGTACTGCAAAAGCACTCACTAAAAATGGAAATTTCAAAGCCATGAGAGCCAAAAATCAACAATAAGGAGGCCTGCAAGACATTTAAAAAAGAAGTCAAGACACTGCTATGTGCGTTGGGATCCTCAGCTCTCAAACGGGCATAACAATCCTTCTCCACCTCTCTGGAGATCTTTGAACTCTGCAGGACAACAACCCTCCCCTTGGTACAGCACACCAATACTGATGTACAACAGTGGTGCCTGTACCATCGTAGTTGGTCGCCTGCAGGACAGCGAGGAGGTGGTGCGGCTGGCAGTACTGCGTGAGGACGCTGACGCTCCTGAGGGAGCCTTGCTGGCATGCAATGTGCAGGGGTGTGTTTCCTCTGAAGTCCCTGATTTCCAGGTCACATCCGGCCTTCAGAAGATGCTCAGCAATTTCAGGCTGATCTGTGATCACTGACAGGTGTAGAGGACTCTGCAGGCAAAACAGAAAACACAGACCTGTAAGTTACACCACAAACATGGCGGCAACGTCTGGACAAACAGACTTCTTGACTGTTTGGTGATTTGTGCTCCCAATTAAACACATACCCCATAAACTCAGTTCTTCATACTGTCCAACAATGTACAGTTGCCCTTTGGTCTGGAAGTGATGAACCTCCAGATATGGAACAGTCAATCCGTATGAAGGGTATCATTAACATCCCAATAAAGAGGGATGCAATCCACTGCATTATATTTGAAAAATGCAAGCGTTAAATGCCACTCTTGGGGGAAAAGAAGTATTGTACTAACACTGGCTGGAGCCAGGTGGGGACTTTCCCAAATGGAGACTTTGATTAAATATCCACCAATTTAAAAAAAAAAAAAAAAGAAAGAACGCTATTAGGGGGAATTCCCGAGAGGGCTTTTGTGGGGGCCGACCCGGATTTGGGGCTGTGGAGGTTAAAGTACCTGGCTGAGGTTGTTCTGGAAGTTCAGGAAAGCACGGTCCCCGGCTGTCTGCCGGATCACCTCCAGGCTCAAGGCTTTTTCCTCATGAATAATCGCCAAGTGGAGAAAACTGCAGGAAAAAAGCCCCCAAAAAACAAATTAAACGACCCACGTTAAAAAACCCCAAATCCCCAGGCGGGCGGAAAGGCGAGGTGGGACCGGGTCATGCGCGGGTGTCGCAAGCCGGGGCTTTTGGCGGCCGGGGCTTTCCGTCGGCTGAGA
>NW_010261277.1:0-5301 GCF_000690775.1 Eurypyga helias
CCAGCCTGTACTTGTTCTTGGGAATTCATTCACAAGGTCTTCATAAGGCTGGTGCTGAAGCATCTGCACAACTGAGTCCCTGCAGACTGAGCTCTGCTCAGATTTTGTTTCTTTGGAAGCAAGTGGAGTAGGGGGAAAAGCGAGTGAATTACTTGGCCTCTATGTTGCTTCTGTTCCCACAGAAAACTCCCAAAAGCATTGACAGTGGTGGCAGGCAATTGGTCAGTCGCAATATTTTAGGACTGGTTATAGGCTCTTGTTTTGTATTAGTTTTGGAAAGCTGTGACTGGCATGGTAGAGTGAGTAAATATGCCTATGATTTCTGAAGATGGTCGCCATAGGTGAATATCCATAAGTGAATGGCACATATGGTGATAGCAGACTTTGAATGAACAGCAGTTGTTTTATGAAGAAATCCATGCACATATTCATCTTTTCTGGCTCTCTGCCAATGAACATACAAAATCCCTACAGCCTCTAATAATATCTTTATTATTACCTGATTGTAATTCTTCCAGTCATGACCGTCATGCCTGGAAAATGATCAAGTATATTAATTTTGTTCCAATCAGAAAGAAACATATTTCAAGAGCAATTTTCAAACTAATATTTGAACAAGAAATCCTGTGAAATTTTATATCCTCTGATTTCTTGCTGTCCAGTGGTGCATACCCACCTCTGGGATAATTTTAGAGAGGACAGCCATGTTAAGAAGGTCTTTTCCATCCGTTTAGTATTTAAGAATTTGACTTGCTATTGTCCCAGGTAGGTTGTTCAAAGTTGTGACCAAGACAAGGAAGGAAATGTGGTCTCTCTTGTTCAGTTTCATGGTCTTTCTACTGCATTAAGAACATTTTAAGCACTGGTTTCCAAAGGAAGGTTATCTCAGTCCTTCTGGTTCCTCATTCATTTATTACTAGGTGAATGGCCTGACTGTTGTGCATTGCCATAGTTTTGGAAAGTTGATAGCTCAGCTTCTGTATGACTTCTTTGCATAACTTCTACGGGGCGGTAAAGAATGCTAATGGATTCTGATTGTGCTCCTCACCCTGACATGGTAGCTCCACGGGAAAGGAAGCAAGGTCAGGATGGTCCTTAGACACTGAATTGTCCTCTGCAGTTACTAGCAGCATTCTATCAGGATGATTTAATTTATCTGAGGGTCAAATAAGCCAATTACAGGGCTGCTGGAAGTTCCAAACTGGCAAAAATTCATTGCTGAGCATAGCTCAACTGGGAACTAGGCTGAAATCGGTGCATCTGAAATCTGCAGTGCATAAGTACTGTTGTGCATAGGCTTCACACATAAAGAGTTTGGCTTCAGCCTATGTAAGTAGTTCATCCACTTAGCCAGACCTTTTTTATACAAATTAATTTCAAGTCTCTTGTTAAAGATCACTAATTAAGATTACTCCAGAGTCCTGAATGGTTTGGAAAGGGCAAAAGGTTAGTCTCATTATAATGATCTGACTGATGGGGATTTTTCTACTACCTCTAGGAGGTATTTCTTTTAGAGATGATGAGTTTGTTTTTAATACCATTAAAATGAAATATTGGTAAAAAGACTAGAAGCCTATTTCCACACTGCTTTTTGAATGATTATGCATTCATTAAAGTAATACATGAGCCTCCATGGACTATGCAAGTGCAGCAAAAGGAATGAGGAGATTCACCTTGCATACATAACCTGAAAAATGCTGTGTGAATAATTAATTTTTGTGGCCTCGTGTCAAACCTGAAAACTTGAAGAAAATATTTCTAAATCACCTGATTATAAATTTAAAACAGTTGTTATTTACACCAATTTTGCACTTCCCATTTAAATCACATCTTTCCTATTGTGTAGAATAGCATTTAAAAGAGCATCTAGAAAAGAAACATTTTTTTTGCTACACCTTTCTTAGTATTGTTATTTGACAAATTATTGAAAAATTATTAATAAATTACCACCACTTTATTCAAAAAAGTGGCTGTACAGTCTTTGTTTTGCCACAGTGTATTTGCAATGGATTTCTGATTGGTTAAAAATCCCCAGTTGCTGTTGTGTGTGATGTGTTGAATGATTTTATTATTGACTCATAAAATGCCTGCTGCACCCAAAGTCCCTGATTCGGTTTGTCTGTGGTACATTACTCTTGTAACATTATCACTACTGAGTGAGAAATTCTCATTTTTCTGATTTTATAAAAATTTTGATATTTTCAGCAGGCTTCCTTCTGCATCCTGAATATCAGAGAAAGCATATGTGTTCTTAATACACAAAAAGATACCTCCTCACGTACTTAATATTAACAACATTAATATTCCATTCATTTGAATATTTCCATCAAGTCTGTTATAGCAACTGAATTTTGATCATGCATTAGGAATTTCAGTTTCTCTTGGTTTGTCCTCATAGTTCTTGTTTATGGACTTCTAAGCTATTCTGTGATTAATCTCATATCTGCCTTTTGAAGTTACACAAATTTGCTGTTCAGTACCAGAAGTCCAGAGTCCAGGTTTTTGTATTTTCCATGTTATATTCCTTAAGGAGTGCATTACAGAATCTTCTCAGCTCCTCTGTCTCTACAGCCCAATCAAAACATTTATGGTGCAACAGCAAAAAGAAAAAAAATCCACCCTGGAATATACCCTGACATGATGTTTAGAGTATTTTCATAGGAAATAGTGGTTCTAGTACCTGTGGTGAAGGATAAAGTGAAAACAGATCCAACCATTAGACTTTGAGTAAACAACGCAATCTCTTCTCCCGTGGTTTGTGAATTACAGTTTCTATCCCTCTATTTTTCTTCATTGAAATGAGTAAGTTTAACCCAATTTTTTTCATATCTCTGAGTTGGCTACAGCTGGATTTTTCAGCAAATAACTCATTAAAATTTTCTCATCCCTGCAGCATATCATTTAGATTCTCTGTAACTAAACCCCTTCATTGTTATGTTTGTCATTTCCATGGCAAGAAGTGTTAAATCCATTTTGAACATACTCAGTAAATTGAGGAATGATTGCACTGGCAGCAGAAGTCAGTACTTCCCCTGATGGTATGAAAGCTGAAAAAATGCAGAAAACTTGCAAAAACTTATTTCATACAACTCTCAAAATGACGATTTGCAGTTGGGATAATGCATCTAAATGAAGGAATCCTACTGAGTTTTTATTGGCTATTATCAGTAGGAGGTCCATAAAACACAAACATTCATTTACATGGATGTTCAGATACATTTAGTAGCATATTTTTAGTGGTGCATTGATCAAATGGTTTTCCAGTCTGCTAAGTCAGCAGACAGAAAATAGTTTATAATTATTTTAAAGTAATACTGCCCAAATTGTGTTTGCGTTATGAATACGAATCCATGAAAGTGCTTGTTAAAGTATGGTGAGAAGGTGTTACATCACGTGTGTGATGTGTCGTAATTGTACATGATGGGAATAGTAGCCTAGGAGAATAGTTAGTCACAGGATACGGCCATGGGGCATACCACATGTATTGGAACAGTGTGTGTTTTCTTTCTCTTACAAGTAAAAATGTAAAGCTGATATTTGCAACATTATGTTATGTAACTATGGATATGGAAGGAGAAATTCTCCAGCTTTTAATATCACTGTGCAATGCCTTCAGACATCACTCAGCAGTCAGACCTAATAATGTATAACAGCTGTTCTTACACATTTTGTCCACTAACAAATAGAAGCCTGTCTTCTACCACAAAACCTGGAAGCACCTTTGGAAAGGAAGTATTCACTGATTGGAGGAGACTTTTAAGTGTTTACAAGCATTTGTGTCCCATCTTATGTTGCGTTGATACTGAAATTCTTAAATTTTTATTTAAAAGGAAGAAAACTAAGGCTACTGCTGGAGTTATTCAAGGACTCAGCACTGCTAGAAGGGACAGCTTTCTAAAAGTTCACACTATTCTTCTGAAAGTTCACACTATTTAAGAGATTTTTTTTTTTCAATTTTAAAGAGAAACCTTGACAGTGAGGTTGAGGTGTAAAGATGTTCAGTCACGAGATATTCCTTTTTCAAGATAACAAAACTCTTAACATTTGTCTATCATTAAGTGATTTTACTGCTTAAGATTTTTTTCTGCTAACTGTGTTTAATACCTGAGACCCAGAAAATATCAAAGTAAATTAAAAGTCTATGAATAATGTTTTGAAAGTTGAATTCAATACCAAAATCGTTGATATTATTTAAATTTGTGAGAAGCCAGCCAGGTGGTTTTACTTTATTTTGAAAGTAAATATTGTCTAGTATTACAGCTTTAACATTTGTTCTTCCAAAATTTGGGCTTTGGTTTAGAATGTATAATATTTACATATAATATACATACAAAAGTACACATGTATAAAATACATATATGCATATAATGTAATGCTTGGATATGATCTTGACTTTAAGATATATTTCACAGTTTTTATGAATAGGGAAGGACCTAATTGTAAAACTGCTTTCTTTCATGAAGACTGTGTAGAATTGTATGTTGGTAGAATTCAGTTTTCTCTATACACCCTTAAACCCTGTGCTTTCTTGGGAATTTAAAACATTTATTTTAAAAGTCTACCAAGGTTTGTCTAAAGGTTACTTTATTACTAACTACTTATAAGTAAAAGTAAGTTAAAGTTAGAACTTTGGGGTTTTCTGAAATATGTAAAACCTATCCGGCTATCTACAAGCCTCTGTTATTCAGGTTCAGCTCATGCCTGTAATCTCTAGTTCTTGACAAAACGAGGCGTGTGAGAAGTACTACCAATAATATTACTGTTTATTCACTCCAAATTGTTTGATAACATTGTGGTGAATGAGGCAGCCTTCTGTAGGAGAAGTGTCATTACAAATTGTTGTTGCCAGTATTGTTTGTGGCAAAGAATAATATGGGCCAAATGCAAAATTGGAACATCAAATTACCGTAAGTCATGTTAGAGGGTACAGTTTAAAAATTAATCAAATGTTTGACCTCTTTTAGAAAAGGCCTCTTCACAGAGCTGCTGAAAAGGTGGCAAAACTGAAGAATTGTATTATATAAAGTAGTGAGGTATATGGCTTTTATAGGTACAAAGGTGATAAAAGGAAGATCGGGAAAATGTGAGTCTTCTGAGGAAGGAAACAGGAGAGATGGTTTCCCAGGATATGTAGAAGGTGGAGGTGTGCAAGGATTTTTTTGCATTGATCTTCACTGGCAAGGGCACGAAACATAACCACTGAGTCATGGAAGACAAAGACAGGGACTGGGAGGAAGGAGAGCTGTCCATGCTTAGAGACGATGAGGTTTGGGACAACCTAAGGAACCTTAAGGTGCACAA
>NW_010261278.1:0-21119 GCF_000690775.1 Eurypyga helias
TGATCTCCTTCTATGACCAGGTGACTCACCTAGTGGATGAGTGCCCCTCTCCTATGATGAAAGGCTGCGAGAATTGGGCTTGTTCAGCCTGGAGAAGAGAAGGCTCTGGGGAGACCTTATAGCACCTTCCCGTACCTGAAGGGGCTACAAGGAAGCTGGGGGGGACTTTTTACAAGGGCCTGTAGTGACAGAACAAGGGGTAACAGGTTTAAATTGAAAGTGGGGAGGTTTAGATTGGATATCAGGAAGAAGTTCTTCCTGGAGAGGGTGGTGAGGCACTGGAACAGGTTGCCCAGAGAAGCTGTGGATGCCCCATCCCTGTGAGTGTTCAAGGCCAGGCTGGATGAGGCTTTGAGCAACCTGGTCTGGTATAAGGTGTCCCTGCCCATGGCAGGGGGGTTGGAACTAGATGGTCTTTAAGGTCCCTTCGAACCCAGACCATTCCCTGATTCTATGAGGGGAAGGCCGTGGATGTTGGCTACTTGTATTTTAGTAAAGCCTTTGACAGCAGTGAGCCCAGGTGGCCAAGGCAGCCAGTGGCATCCTGGCTTGTATTGGGAACAGCATGGCCAGGAGATAACTGACTGCGAGCAGCCCTGCAGAGGACTTGCAGATACTGGTGGATGAAAAACTACAAATGAGCCGGCAATGTACACTCAAGCCAACCGTACCCTGTGCTGCATCAAAAGCAGTGTGGCCAGCAGGTTGAGGGAGGCGATTCTGCCCCTCTACTCTGCTCTCGTGAGACCTCACCTGGAGTGCTGCATCCAGCTCTGAGATACCCAGCACAAGACATGGACCTGTTGGAGCAGGTCCGAAGAAGGGCCACAAAAATGGTCACAGGGCTGGAGCACCTCTTCTGTGAAGAAAGGCTGAGAGAATTGGGGTTGTTCAGCCTGGAGAAGAGAAGGCTCCGGGGAGATCTTACTGGATCCTTTCAATATACAAAGGGGGCTTGTAAGAAAGACAGAGAAAGACTTTTTACAAGGGCCTGTTGTGACAGGACAAGGGGCAATGACTTTAAACTGAAAGAAGGTAGGTTTAGATTGGACATAAAGATGACAGTTCTTATGATGAGGGTGGTGAAGCACTGGAACAGGTTGCCCAGAAAATTTGTGGATGCCACATCCCTGGAATTGTTCAAGGCCAGGTTAGATAGGGCTCTGAACAACTTGATGTAGTAAAAGATGTCCCTGCCCATGGCATGGGGGGTTGGAACTAGATGATCTCTGAAGATTCCTTCCAACCTAAACCATTCTATGACAATTTTATTCACACAGTATTCTGGATAATGGACAGGCATGGTGTAGCAAATCTGAAGTTAAATCTTAGAATAAACTAAAGTTTGTGTTTCACTACTGTATTCTGAAAATCGATGTGATCATCTTTTTCTCTTGACTTCCTCGAAAACACTTTTCAGAAGCATTTCATTCCTTACTTTAAAGAGGAAAAAATGAGGTTAAGATTGCTTAGCTTTTATCCCAGAGACTAAACTTGGTACTGATACTTCATTTCATTTCAATGCATGAAGTATTTATGACTCATTCTAATTTACATAAATTTTCTTATTTTATTATGAAAATGGCAATTTTCCTTTGCAGAGACATATAGAACATGGTCTCTCTTATTATGTCAAGTAACATTTAATAGCCCTTAGCTGTAACTTGGGACTGTTATAAAATGTGCTCAAGATGAGTCATCTTCATTCATTTATTCTGCTATAGGAAGAATTCATGAATGAGTGATCTGCAGTAATTCAATTCTATAAAGAGAGCCCATTCATACATTTCAAACCTGGTTTTCTGAATCACCGTAATGTAGCTGATTATTTCACTTTAACAGAAGAAAATTTGGCTTAAGGAAAGTTTCCACAGAAGTCTGAGTATTTCTAGTATGTGAGAACAGTTTTCATAGATTTAAAAGAACTCTTCTCAAAATAAACATTTTTGCCTAACACATGGATACACAGACAGATATCTTCTTATCTATCTAGCAGGAAAAGCACAGTGTCTTTGGAAAGTAAGACACTGACAAATGGTTTAAATTGAAGTTGCGTCAAGGGGGAGCAGAAGCTCTCACTATCAGACAAACCACTAGGCAGTCAAAGAAAACATTTTATAAAATCAGAAAAATGGCCATTGGCACACTGAAGTGTTCATTTGAAGCTCTGTTTAAGTCAAAATACGTACAACAGAAAAACAAGAACCATAATTGCTAACTACAGAAATATAAAGCAACCATGCTTATTTTACAGAAATACAAATTTAAGACACCAAGATAAAATACACAAATTATTTGAAGTCATCAGAACTACGAAAACAAAGGAATGGGGTTCACCAAGGAGAAAAGGTTCCTTAATCACCATAGTTCTTTTGCCAGGCTTAAGAGATTTCAAATCAGGAAATAATCTTTTCACCCAATCCTAACTGCCATGGAAAAGGCCCACATTAAGAAGCCACTTCTCACTTACAGTTCCAAACAATCAAAGCTTTACAGATCATCTGAGTTATATCAGCAGACAGACATTAAGTCAGTAGAGAGACCTGGGTATAAATGCAGCATTTTCTTCAGAAGCTTAACTCACAGAAAAAGCACAGGTGCTTCTCCATTAATCAGTGCTTTAAGTTTTCATTACTTCATTGACTCAAGAACAGCTCTAAAGTAGTTGGGTTATTCACACCTCTCCTTTCTCCTAGAGAGACACTGACTCTCCTTGTTTTCAGGTTTAGAAGTTTTACTCTATGTACAGTGTATCCAAAGTAAGGATAGTTCTTTTTACAAGTGAAATATCTGGGCAAGAGCAGCACAAAGACTGATGGAGCATCTCAATGTTTCCAACAGGCAGGGATACAATGCCAGAAAATACAATCAACATTATGGTTACATTTACAAACAAACCACACTGACTTCAGCATACAGCACAATCTCAAGGTGAATTGACCAGCAAATAAACCATAAAAGAGATGTAGAATTATCCAAGGAACAGTGACATATGGAATTCACCTTGTATCTGGATATCCGCACTTCTACTGGGGATCCATCTCGAAGCAGCTTGCTACCCCTCAACTTCCATTCTTTCATTTTAGTACTACACTTACGTAATTTCAATTTTAAAACACATATGCCCAGGCAAATTACCTTGCAAGAACATGAATTTACATTTCATTGTTTTCATCTTTGGTCAATGTGTCACATTCCAAGTTCTTATTGCCCTCTGTAACCTCAAATTATTTCTTGTTTTTCTTGGATGTCCTTTAGTAAGAATTTACTCCAAAAAGACAACATTTGTCAGCCACAATTTTGCTAAGTATAAATCAGAATACAGACTTGGAAAAAGAGTTCTTGAAAATGATCTGGTTCTTAAAAAATTTGTACTATGTTCAACATTGAAGCCCTTGTTATTTGCAGCATATTGAACATCCCACAAAACATGAAGGAAATGAAGTTCTCGGAACCAGTTCATTCTCAAAAGCAAACATCAGAAACTAAGAGGTATTTGGTGGTCGCTTGCCATTTTATCACAAATAACTAAGTGTTGTGAATTATACATGTAAGCTTTAAAAGCATCACTCAAAGGGTAAGAGAAAGCTGTAACAAAGTATTAACAGCACTTCAGGAAAATCTTCTTTGTACTAATGTTTTTCCTCCAGGTGGGTTCTGAGTGTGATACAAGACAAAAACATTAATATTAATTGCAATAGGCAATATATTTGCTGTATATAATTACAATTTTTGTGGGCAATATGTGCTGTGGTTTCAATATGCACAGTAGAGATACACATTTTAACCTACATAATACTACCTCTTTTTACATAGCACATCACAGAAAAAGCTGAATATTCATTCTTTGCAAAGGTTTTTAAATCAAAGCAGTTGAAAAAGAGTATAAAGATGGGCAAATATTTACAGAAAAAACAGATTGGAAAAAAGGATTAAGAAACATTATAATGACAAAATTAACTTCCCACTGATTGCATCTCCACTAAATTTCAGCCATCTTTGCTTTCTTCATGCCTTTTTAAAAATAAGCATCTCTGCATGTTTATAAGGTTTCCTCCAAACAATACTCGTTATGTATTTCCGCATCTCTAACTTTGATTTGACCAAATGCCTACAACGTAGAAAAGAACAAGGAACTGACATGAGCTTGCTTTCTTTAGTCAATGCAATAGTCTCCTGTGGCTGTAACCCATTTTGCACACTTATCATCCATTTTGTAGCCAAGCCAAGGGAAAACCGTGTTCGAGAAGTTGTGGCAGACCAAAAAGGACCACCAATACTAAATTACTTTCTACAGCGTACAGCATCTGAAATTGTTCACTTTATACAAATCTCTATACAGAAACTAGGAAAGTCGACATTCCCCATTAGTTGCAACATATACAATGGAAAAGGTACAGCATCAGTTACTAAGGAAATTTCTTCTTTAAGCCAGACAGACCCAACAAACCAAAGGATCAAAAGATCAGCATAGCACTCATAAAACATAGAAGTGTCTCAGGAGTGGCAAGAACAGACCAGAAGAGCAACATTCATAAGATCACGTGCAACTCAGATTATGTTCTAAGATTAATGAATGCACAGATATGAAAAACCTCTATGCCCTCTGTTTTACTCCCTGCTCTATGCCGTATTTTCATCTCCTGGCAAGGAGAAAGACAAGGAGAATGTCTATATGACAGGAGATCTACAAAAGCTGCGAAACCACTTGAAGATGTAGGATTGCCAGTGCAGGAGAATCTGTAAAGACCACACCTGGGTTTACACAGTGAGACCCAGGAACAGTTGTCTAATAACTGCTCATGCTCACTTCTGTATTTAAAGCATGAAGAAATCACCAGCTGAATCAAATCACAATAGTGAGCTGCTTACTTGGAAAGCAAGAGGGAGCAGGCAAGGATAAAAGCTGTACCAGGAAAGGTTAGAACAGTATCTATAAAGATATGATCTCAATATTTTTGCAGTTCAATATACACACTTCCTTCCCACCCCCGTCCCCAAGCCCATCTGATAAATCAAAATTAAAACCAAAAATGCAATCAATGTCACTCTCCTCAGTATTTTGTGCAACAGAAGTAAAATACATCTTATCTGTTCCATAGCTTAAATTACACGACAAAAAAAAAAAATCACTATGTTCCCCTCAGATATTGGCAAGTAATTGTTACACAGCTATGTTTCAAATAAGCCCTATTCAACTGAGCTGCAACACTGATCCATTCGTGGCTCAAAGGAAGCGACAATACCACCAGCACAAAGT
Organism: Eurypyga helias; assembly: GCF_000690775.1. Taxonomy (NCBI): domain Eukaryota; kingdom Metazoa; phylum Chordata; class Aves; order Eurypygiformes; family Eurypygidae; genus Eurypyga; species Eurypyga helias. Next base: position 5,261 of record NW_010261278.1, read on the forward strand.
TTTGAAAAATGGTGCTAATGGACGTGTAAACTTTCACAGTTGTCCATATAAACTTAAATTACAATTCAAAGCCTCATTTTAATCAGTCATTTTGTAGCCAAAGGATTTGCCTGTGACACTGGAAACCAGACCTTTCGTCTCTTCTTAGACTGGAGACAGCAGGGGAAAGGGGCTTGGAAAATATTTGCTTCAAACTTCCCAAAACACTATCTGTTGAAGCTGGGCCAATATCCAGAAAATAATAAAAGAAGAAGATAGGATTCATCTGCGCAGCAGATAACAAGGAAAAACAGCTCATATAGCCGAATCTGTGGATACTCTCCTACAACACAGTGCAGTGGTATTCTAAACAGGAGCAGTATCTGACTGCTCGTTTCTTGCAGCTGTAAGGTAGGCTTGGCTGGTCGCCGTTTTCATTCGGAACAGAAAACAACATCCAGAGTACCGGTGCGTGTGGGGGTGTTACACTTGGATGAGGCATTTGTATTTTGAAGCTGCGCTTGCTGGAACTCAGAAAGGAGACAATTTGGCCCCCAGAGATAACAAAAACCTAGCAGTGGGATAACACGCAGCTACTGTTGGGACAGGAAAACAATGCCACGTTGACAGGAAAGAATAAAAGTCTCAAGCCCAATTAACAACTGTAGCTTTTAATTTGAGGTCTGTGTAATAAATGAGGTTAGGCAAAGTTGCTACGACAGCACTTCCCTGTTTGCTTTGCAAAGTGACAGTGTTCCTCCCTTTCCCTCACCAAGGTTTAATTTCATCTAACGTAAGAAAAAGTACTTCATGGTAGTGAAATCTAAATCCAATGATCCTTAGCACCTAATCTTTTAGGTCTTTAAACTGCTCTTGTAGTAATTTCTGTCAGTCTTACTTTCAACACCACAAACTTCCTTTTATTTATCCTGATGCAGACTCAGGAAATATTAAAATAAATTTATCGGCTTTACCTGTAATGCACTGAAACTGTCCATCTTCTCTTCTTATTGTAAATGCTTCCCCTGGATTAACTTGCACAAGAATAACCTTAAAAATAAAAGAGTGTTTAAAACCATTACACAGAAATACGTTACAGAAGTCTGGTACGTGCAAACAACAAAAAACAAGCTTTACTGGGGAAAAAAAACCAACTTTCTTTTCTGGTTAGTAAATACATTATTTTTGACTTCACACTGCTTGCTGCCTTCCATCCACAAAGAAAAAGAGGTAAGAGTAAGAATAAGTATAGATATTTTTAAACAAACATTTTTCAAAGAACTAGGGAGAGAGTAACAACTGAGTAAAATATTACCTGTACAAATTCTATTTCCTTGACTGCTTAGTATAATCAAAAAGTTATTTATACAGCTTAAATTATTTCAACAAATTACATTAGCTTTAACATTGATCAAACAATGACATAAAATTTCAGAAGGAAATCTAGAATTCCCAGTGTTTGAATTTTCATCATAACCACTCGGCAAACAGTTTTCAACATAAGGGAAATACTGTGTCATTTCCTTCTTTACATGGTCCAAGCATGTTTATACATTCATTAATGATAAAACATTATTAGAAGTCACGACAAAGTAAGTGCACCAGATGCACAACGTGAAAAAATATGTAGCTTTATTTGTGGAAAGCTGTGTATTCTAATTTTATAAACCCAAGCAATGCAGAATTGATAGCAAAGCACACATAATCAGCCAAAATAAACAGAGGAAGTCTGACATGTACCAAAGCAGAAGCCTGTTACCATTTTAAACTTCTGTATTCTCATTTGAAACCTGCCCTTCTGCAAGAGGAAAAGTTTGCAACCATGAAGAACGCAGCTAAATTATGAAAAAAGGAAACAAAAAAAACCCAGAAGAGCAGGTGCGTTTCCTAATTTCCTTTCTGGACACATCTTTCTTCAGTCTTGCTTGCACATGTCTAAATAAAGTGTATGTCCTCCTGGTGTGAATCAGAGAGATGGATCTTTATATACACAACTCCTCAATATTATGGCCAAAAATTTACTCTTAAATTGCCAGAAGAAGATAAAATCGAACTTGTTTACAAAAAGAAACCCAGGAAACGTGAGTGTTACTCATTTTAAGAATACCAGAGAGAAAGGAAAGGGTGAGGAAAAGGCAGAAATCATACAAATTCCTCCCCCCTTTGGTAGAGCCATTTTACAAATTAATTGAAAGATGGCAAGTTCTACCCTAACATAGCTGCAGCTTCGATGAGATTTGATGGATATTCACATTTTCAAGTGTGGGCCATGTGATCAGTACGGATTTAACTCAGTTTAGAGCATGCACTTTAAAAACACTACTTTCAGTTGTTTCATGTGGTACACTACTGTTGTTACAGAGAAAGATGTCTCCAGAAGCTTTAGGTTCTTTGAGAAAAAACAGTGAATCATACTGCTATTTACATTTTATCCTGCTAATAAATTTTCCAGATCTTCTAAGTGTGTCTGAATATAAAATTCAGTAAGAGTCAGAATTCATAATATAACCTAAACTTAGAAACAAGAGGATTTTAGACATGAACTTCAAATAAGACTTACCAGTCTTCAGAAAATACTGTATTGCCAGAGTTTATTGTATTTGAAGGTTGCATTTTAATAACTGGCTATCACTTTCAGAACGTGACAAAAGAGAAATATGAGTGGAGGATTTCTTACAATTTCTTTTTCAGGCTCCCCAAGCAGGCATAACTTTCCGAAGACATATTTCATTGATTTATTTTCTACTCTCTGCTACAATTTCAAGTTTTATTTTGAAATTTAGACTAGAATAAAACTACCTAAAAGCTTTGCAGGAGTACATGGGAACATCTTTCCATCTCTTACGGGTTGAATAACCATATTTGCCCAAGTCTTTCAGCTGATTTAGTATGTCCTAACTACTGGGAAGAGCCATTCTGGCTGCAGCTGACATGTCAATCTGTACAATTTTCAGCTCAATAGTCTCGGTCTCCACTGTGTGAACTATGAGAAGCAGAAAAGCTGCAAAGCCCTCAAGTTTTAGGGCAATGGCTGGTGTAATTCCCTCGATTCCTACTTTTAAAGTAACAGGGAATGGGGAATGATGGGTGTTCCTGCATTATTCCCATTTTTTTTCCCTCTATCAGTGCCTGAGGTTGCTAACCTGGGTAATAATGTTGCCTCGGGAACCTGTTGGTTTTCCTCCTCCAGACCTGCAGGACACTGGAGCTGGATGCTCCAGCTAGCAACATGGATCTTGAGCATGGGAATACACATACTGGCCCAACTGCAGCAAGTGGGCCCTATGCCTCCTGATTTTCTTCCGTTGCGGACACTCTTGTGCAAGAATCTTTGTTGTTTACAGCTAGTCTGAGAAGGTAAAGGCTCAACACGCCAACCACAGTGTAACACAGTGAGATGGGGCACTCCTCAGCATCGATTGTGCCATGAGGCACTGTTCAGCGTCGGTTGTGCCATGAGGCAACTTGATAGAGTCTCCTGCATCTGACACTCAGGATGTCAACAGATTTTCACATCTCTGGGGACATCTGACTTCCACTGAAAAGGGTCAGAAGACTCGCCGACAATGTGGTTTAATTAGATACTCGCTTCCAAAGAACAGGAAAGAGAGCCTTAATGTCAATGGACCATTAATCTACCTGATGCCTGACTATTTATTTCACTGGCTCCCACTTTCAGCCTTGCTTTCAGTTGTGCATTCACATTTGTATTTTATAACTGTTTCAAGACAGGCTGTATTTGTTGACAAGTGTGCCGAGGGAGTCTGAATCAAGACTGAAGTAATTTCAGAAGTTTCAAGAACCGCTGGCTTCAAAAGTCTGTGTGTTGTGGTAACATGTGTCAGTGTGACCAGAACTGGTTGCTGGACCAGCCTTATCACTGCTGAAAGTGGGGTAACCACTATGTTGGGAAGGATGTTTTTGACACCACCTACCACTTCAGTGGATGCAATTTGAAATAAGAAAAATTAAAGCTATTCACTGAGAGAGAGAGACCAATACCTTTCTGGTCAGAAGAGATATTCCAAAGATTTGGAACCCACAACATCAGAAGGATATAGACTGGTTGGAGTGAGTCCAGAGGAGGCCACGAAGATGCTCAGAGGGCTGGAGCACCTCTGCTATGGGGACAGGCTGAGAGAGTTGGGCTTGTTCAGCCTGGAGAAGAGAAGGCTCCGGGGAGACCTTATTGCAGCCTTCCAGTACCTGAAGGGGCCGACAAAGAGGCTGGGAGGGGACTTTTTTACAAGCGCCTGTAGGGACAGGACAAGGGGTAACAGGTTTAAAATGAAATTGGGGAGGTTTAGATTAGATATCAGGAAGAAATTCTTCCCGCAGAGGGTGGTGAGGCACTGGAATAGGTTGCCCAGAGAAGCTGTGGATGCCCCATCCCTGGAAGTTTTCAAGGTCAGGCTGGATGAGGCTTTGAGCAACCTGGTCTAGTGGAAGGTGTCCCTGCCCATGGCCGGGGGGTTGGAACTAGATGGTCTTTAAGGTCCCTTCCAACCCAAACCATTCTGTGATTGTATGATTTCTATCACTCACAGGGATTCCCTCTTATCTAATAGAAGTCTGCTACATATAATCAAAGATTCAAGAATTTTTCTAAAGGAAAAGGTAACCTGGACCTTTCACAGCATCATGTGTCAGGCAGACAAAATCTACAAGATGCTTAGTATTTACAGTTCTTTCATCTCATTCCAGGTGGCTTTGTGTAGGCTTGCACATCTCACTGTCCAACATGCTACTTTATAAGCCCTGACATCAAAACTTACAAAAATCAAGGCCCTTGTCTTTCACACTGAATAGACTAGACCTCGATCTCCTTCCTCCTCTAGGAAAAACCTTCACATTGGCTGGAACTAGGTAAAAAGCTTTGGAAAAATGTGATCTTCAGCCTCTCTTCCCATGTCTTAATCTTTTTGTGACAAACCTTGTTGCTTGACTCACAGCATCTAAACCTCTGCTATCCAAAGGCTAACATGCATTGTTGTATCCAGATTTCCATTGCCTGCTCCTCTAAGATAATTATGATAATCTGAAAAATCTCATTTGTGATGTGTCAGTCTCAGTGGGAGGCACATTTAACAAAGCCACTTTTCAAATGCCATTTCTTTTTCTAAATCAACAAAACACTAATTAAGGACTTCACAAGCTTAACAAAATAATGTGAACTTAAGACACTAAGGCCTTGATACCAGCTCTAGAATCCTACAAGCACTTTTAAAGCATGTCCAACTATAACAGAACCTAATAAAATGTAAAAGTATAATTTCTCCGTGCTAGTATAACATTGACTCAACATATTTTTGACTCAAGTTCAAAATATGTTAAGGCATTGCTATTAAGCAATGGGAGTATAAGGTCAACAGCTAGTTTTGTGTAATTTCCACTGGGACTATAAATTGTTTCCTTTAAACAGTTATTTAATGATGATCCACATGACCTCAATAGATTTCCTGATGAAAAACAGAACAGAACCTCTTTCCAGAGAATAGCATACAAGTTGACAATACAAGACTGAAGCTATACAATTATCCTAAAAAGAGTTCTCACATAAAGAAAACAAAATTGACAGCCCATATGACTAAAGTTTGAAATACCCAAAACACAGTTGCCACTGTCAGAGTTTTAAAAGTGATTTTCATACTTGTTAGTGGTACTTAATTTAGTCTACAAAAGATATTTTAGAAGATAAACCCAGAACAAGTGAACAACATACTGAGGTCTGTAGTAATTTAATTACATAGACATGGATTAGAGAGGTTTCTTCTTAGCACAATATTAAAAGCAAAATCCATCCTAAAAACATAGAAAGGCATTGGAAAAAAGAAATAGTTTTCTTTAAATCCCCTTTTTATCACGGAATACTTGACTTCTTGCCTGATTTTAAAACATTTACTTTGCCACCCATCCACTGTCAGTTCAAGATACACAGCCTGGACTGGCAAAGACCAGCTTCCTAACAAAGCTGAATCATGTCACATATTCGAACTATTAATTTTTTTTTTTCTGAAATTGCTCTTTAAACTCAGGCAGCTGCTCAAGTCAAATAAGAACATAAGAAATGTCCCCATGGTCTAGGTCAGCAGTCCATCTAGCCCAGTACTTTGTCTTTCATATATTAATCACAGATGCTATTTAAGGAAAGCGAGCAAGGCAGGCCACTTTCTGCAGTCCATCTCTATCACTGCCCATGAGTTTGTCTAAACTCTGAGTTCACTTACACTTTGAATTGCCTCCACAACCTCCTATAGCAGCAAGTTCCTGAGGTTCACATTTCAGCCATTTGAAAACAACATACAACTAGTTAAATACCCCAGCTCCTGTGCTATAGGATTTGTTCAACAACAATTCCAAGTAAATTTCATCCCCCTCTTTTTTTTTTTAAGTTTTCATTATTTTTTTAAGCCTTAACAGTTTCCCCCTCCTTGTCGTCAGTCTCTGCAAACTGAGGAGTCCTAATGTTTCTAATCTCTCTGGAACTGTTTCATCCCCTCGATCACATCAGTGGTACCTAAAACCCCCACCTGTATCAACAATAGCAGTGCTCAGGAAAATCAGCTGGAATCACGGAATGGTTTGGGTTGGGAGGGCCCTTAAAGACCATCCAGTTCCAAGCCCCCTGCCATGGGCAGGGACACCTTCCACTAGACCAGGTTGCTCAAAGCCTCATCCAGCCTGGCCTTGAACACTCCCAGGGATGGGGCATCCACAGCTTCTCTGGGCAACCTGTGCCAGTGCCTCACCACCCTCTCCGGGAAGAACTTCTTCCTGATATCTAATCTAAATCTCCCCACTGTCAATTTAAACCTGTTACCCCTTGTCCTGTCACTACAGGCCCTTGTAAAAAAGTCCCCTCCCAGCTTTCTTTTGTCCTTGTCCCATTCAGGTACTGGAAGGTGCTATAAGGTCTCCCTAGAGCTTTCTCTTCTCCAGGCTGAACAAGCCCAATTGGCTGAATGATGAACAACACTGTGGTATTCCTGAGCACAACACGGGCCAATGCCAACAAGCAGTCTTCACCCAGGCAATACTGGACTATTCTGGAGACCACTCTTAACAGGCAGCCTGAACACAGAGACTCTTTCTGGAGGAAAAAATAGTTTTCTAGAACAGACTTGTTCCATGACCCTTAGCCTCAGTCTCCAGAAACGTGCTTGAGAACACTTAAATTACTAATATACAAACACTGCCCAACAGTAGCCTCAAGAAGCATTACAACATTTGGCCTTTTTGAAGGACGAGTTAAGGGACGCTCTCTTAATTAGCTTTGAAAATCCATTCTTCACCTTAACCATAATTTCAGCTGATGATATAGGATATACACTCTTAAAATACCACATTTCTGTATAAAACTATTCTATAATATTTCTCTCCCCAAAGAATTCCAAATTAAAATATAATTTGATTGTAGCTCAAGTAGTATGATCATGTCCTACAGAGATATGCAGCATTGACTTGGACTCACTACTATCAATAAATAAAATGGTAATTTCACAATAATTTCATCTGAAGGTCTCGTATATGATTTAGCTTTACTGCATCAGCGTGAGCAGGATGACAAAGTGTTCTCATTTTGCATCTAAAGAATCAAAGGCAGTACAGACGTTCAAAGTGGAGAATACTCAACGTTTCCTTTAATTTTTAGTAAACCCTTAACTATCTGCGAGAGAAACTACAGGATGTTTCTGCAGACTGAACCAGGAAAGGAGTTCGATGTTTTTTTCAAGTCTTATACCTTATTTCTAACACTGAAAAAATGAAGTTGATAAAAATGGCTGGAGTAAAAATTGTGACTAAGGATACAACCAACAGAGGGTGGGATGGAAATCTGTGCAAGATGGAGCTGCCGCCACTTTGACTCAGCGGGCTGCTCCAAAACAGGGAAAACTTAAGACCAAATGTTAGCACTCATCTCCAGAAAGGTCTGGAAGTAACATTTATCAGCATGAAGCAAAGGCAGCAGAAGCCAAAATAAGTATTAGAGGTACATTGCTCCACCAATGTGGTCACAGCAATATATTTTGAAGGCAGAATGGCAACGATACAAACGTAGCTGATTTATATCTCACTAATCCTTGTCTTTAATGATAGAGAATACTTTCTTAAGCAGCCTAACATTTTGCTCCTGCCAGACAAATATGCAGGTTAAGGTATTTCTTCATGGAGCACAGCAAGGGACAGAATGGAATTTAAAATACAGAGCTAGCTAATCCTGCTTTGAACACCCTGGTTTGCACACTAATTAAGGCCAAAAAGTCCATTAACTCCACTGAAATAACAATTACCAATGACCTCTTATCATTCTGTCAGTAGGATCCACACTTCTACCAGCATCTCTACTTTCACTTCCATCCTACTTAGCAGGAGTAGTGATGTATTAGCAGATTGCCAGGTTTCAAGATAATTTCAGCTTGCTGACAGGAAAGAAAGGCAGCATCAGCCTTGTGGCCTCACAAATGGGTACATACATTACAACATGCAGGGAAAAGGTTTCCCAATGCTCTCTGTCCCCCCACCAATAAAAATATAAACAGCACAATAAATGACTGTTCTCCATCAGGTGGTTAGTAAGCAAGACCAAAACAAAACCTAGGGACACTATACTGAAGTACTAATACCACAACTGGATTTCATCTAGGGCCCTTATCAGGATGAAGTGAAAGACTTGCAGAGCAGGAAAACAAAATAGCCTAGGACCAAGCATGCTGCTTCACTGTTTTAAGTCAACACCTTTGCATATCAGAAACTAAATACAATTAGGAGTCCAAACTATTTCTGTTCCTATGGAGGGGGAAAAAAAAAGCCACTAAATAAAACCTGAAATAAATCAATAAGCTCTAAAAACTAACTTCATAAAAAATGTCTCATAGCAAGTTTGACACATTTTTCTTTTTGCATTCTTCTCATACATGTGGAAAACCAGCTTTCTGAATAAAGGCTAAAGAACAAGGCTCCCTCCCCAAATACACACACTGACAATAAAGCCTGCCAAAACACAGTGCCTCAAAAATATTTTGCCACAACTATCAAATGCATATATGCAGTGTATCTTTAAGGCAAAAGAGATTTTATTTGAAAAAAACTACCTATGCAAAATATTATTGCTAATATATATACAGAGATTTTTTTTTAAACTTATTGCTTAAATTCTGTGAGTTTAAATTTAGTCTGAAGTAAAAAAAACCCCACACCCAAACAACAAATGATTGTGTCTCCGCATGTACTAGATGATCTTTCAACACAGGCACAAAGGAAAACAAATCAAGAAGACGGTTGCTAACTTCCTCCTGCACTCTGCTCCATAAAGGTATGAACTCCTACCTAATTTGGGGAAATTTTTGCAGACCTGATTTGAATAAAGTTTATGGAAGGGAGTCTAGTGTATTGTTACCACATAAGGATGATCTGAGTATTATACCCTTTAAAGCCACAGTTGAAATACCACCTCTATATTTCTGAAAGGACAGGACTGATGGAAATAGATTTCCAATGCTTCCACACCAGCACAAACATCAATAGATTCCATTCACATACGGTAAAATTTCGTTTACAAGTTTGGTATTCACAGCCACATTTTCAAATCTTTTGTAGCAGGAAAGAAACTGTATTGCCCAAATAAATGCTTTTATACCTACAAGCTGCTCTGCCTGTCAAAAAAAAAAAAAAATCAGCTAGTGAATATACAACATAATTTAAAAATATTTAGTTTTCCTAGTGTCAGTGGGTTTATTTCTAACCACCAGTCTTAGCTGAAAGACTGAAACTATCATTTTGGAGTTACTGGGATACAGGAGAAATATTTTTGTATTTTTCATTAAAGAAAAATCTACAGATGTCAAGCTCGCTCTGCTTCTCCAAAGTATTTTTGCTCTCAAACACATCCTTCACTATCAAGGACTATCAGCCTTCTCAAGGAGAAAAGAAAAAGGTTAAGTTTTTTAATCCTGACTGAGAAACCAAAATGCATTAAATACACTGTCGTGAGTGAAGTTGAGGGATAAGCCCACACGAGAATTGGCGCTCTGCTTTCTCCACAGGCTAGCACAGTCTACCGCTCCAAAGGCAAGAAAACCAAAAGGAACTGGGTTGAATTTCAGTGTAAAGGAATATTTGGACTCCTTCCCTCTCCCCAGCCATCCCCCACCTCCCACTGAAGGGGAAAGGAGCTGAGTTACTCGATAGCTTCTTCTAAAAGAAGTTAGTTACGCTTTGTGAATTTACATATTTTTCCAGAATGGCTGAAATCTGGGACAAATTTTCCAACCAAGTTAAAAAGCCTCAGAATATATGTAACAAGAATGCTAATAGATCTACCACAAAATACATAATAACAAACAAACGAAAAGCAATCCTTTAGCAGCAAAGCCAATTCATAGTCTGGCATATATATTAAAATACTGAAAAACGTGGGGAAACGAGATGGCAAGGAGAAAGGAGGTGGCTTGGGAGGAAGCTAGGATATGTTACATTGATTTTATCCATTGCTAAAATCATATATAAGATCAAGAAATAAGAGTATGTTACATTACAACTGTGGTTAAAGCTACTTAAATATAATGACGTAGCAAGAGACTGTTGCTGTACAAGAAGGCAGATTACAAATTGGAGCAAAACAGTACTATTGAAAAGCACAGTTCTGTTTTTCTCTCATTCTGGAGTGTTTTTGGGGGCTGAGTGCGGTTTTCGGGGTGGCAGGGTGTTTTCATTTTTTTTCCTCCAAACAAACTTCCTAGAAATGAAGAGGGTAAAGTGTTCCAAAACATTTCCCTGGACCTCTAAAACTGTAATTTGAAGAGAATCAAATTACAATCCAATTCTATATTAGTAGAAATGGTGTTCTTTTCTGCGATGTATTAGTAGGAAAAAGACAGAGCTTCAGGGTTGGGTTTGTTTTTTTTTGTTTGTTTGTTTGTTTCTTATTAATCTAAGAACATCTATATTTAGCATTATATGATTATAGGTACCAAAGCAGTAGCAAATGATTGTTACCAAAAATCACAAATAATTGGAAGACTTCCCCAAAATCATATTTCTAAATGCACTAGTAATATACATCAACATAAAAAAAAAAAAAAAAAAAGAGCAGTGGTTTGTCTAAAAATACTGCAACTGAAATTAGCTCAGCAGTACTGATAAGTATTTTTAGCCAAAAGGACAAAAGCAAATTAATTTTTGAATATTTTACAAGTTTAGGAAAACACTGTAGCTAATGCTTTTGGTCATTCTGACTTCAAAAATTTTTAAACCACTCAAGTACACCCGTTAAGAGGCAGGTACAGCCAAGCCCTTCATAAGATGTGTACTGTATCTTTAACAGTCTGTCTGCAACACGATTAAAAAAGGGTGTATTTCTGGAAAAGGGTGAATATAACACAACACAACTTCCAGGCACAGCCACATTTATGCTCTGTCATTAGGGCACATATTCAGAACAATTACATTTTTCTCCACTAATAGCTCCAATCAATATGTTAATTAGTGACATACTTTATCTTGTAAACCATTTCAAAAGCCTTAGCACTTTGACTTACTGTTGCTCGCATCCTTTTATTTCTCTCATTCAACTGGTGCTACAACAGTGACAAAGGATGAAGGAAGATTCAACAGCCACCACTCCAGCTGCTCCAATCCGTTCCATTCACTTAATACCGAGGTAATCTTCGGTGATGTGCTGAGCAGTGCCTCCCCCTTCTTTTAACAGGGCACCTTAACCTAAACGCCACGCCGGAGTATCTCCCTTTACCTTCCTCTATAGCTGTACATCCACGAAGCATGTGGAGGCAGGATGGGAAAGGTAGGATCAATTAACAATATAGTCAGCAATACCTACCTCAAGCCTTCCTTCCTATCAAATTAGCCAACGTACAGTGAGCTTCCTGCTGTACACGAATGTATCAGGTCACCATAGCAACTAAATCAACAAATAGCTGCTGCAGCATCTGCTTCTGGATCATCTAACGTCAGTCAACAGAAGGTTCGGGTTTAAGAGAACAAAGCTTCCAAATATATGCCATTTTATAATTGCATTTTTAATTTAGCCTCCTGATTCCCAGATAGGATATTCTAGCTTGGAATGAACCAACTTCTGACTTTATACTTGAACCTGTGATGCAGCTCATGACTTCAGCTTGCAAATAAACCAGGAAGGAGGGAGGAAAAAAGACAACAACCCACTTTATAAGAGAATAAAAAGATACAGCAAAGAAAGTGCAGTAGAATCCAGCTGATTATTTCTCTTAAATACTGTGTTACTATATACTGTGCATTTATTAGGAGCATTAAGAGGAATGAAAAGAAACAAGTGTGTTTCCCAATTTTCTTTTATAAAATTTACACACGTCTGCCCTAAAGCATACTATCACCAGAGATACCTTTTATTAGCTATTAATATTTAGGACATTTCAGCTGGCTGACAAAGTTAGCTTCCCTCTATTGATCTCCACTGAAGGACTGAACTGAAACCATCCAACACTAGTTTCTGGCAATCTCACATATGCCGTCTTTAATCCCAACAACAGCTGGGACCCACTGGCATACCCTCACCTGCAGCAAGATGACTACGTAGGGCAAAACATGCATCCCGCCCTTCTTGGGAGAAATTACTTCAAATACCGCGTATGCATCGCTCTGGTTTAAGTCCTGACCCATAAGCAGACAAGATCGATGAAACTGCTTTGTGATAACCTGGTGCCTGGAATGTGACAACGTTGCCTGAGGTATAAAAGAGTATTTAAAAATTGCTTGTATGGTAATGTTTTCAAAGGTAATAAGCAAGTGTACACAAACACATGTTTATGTAAAAGGATTCAAACCTACAGCCTGCTCACAATCAAAAAAGTAACCACGCTATTTTAACTTCAAGTAATAGTCCTAACTTTGGATCGGCATGAAATTCTTTACCAAGTAAAAGCTTTCCAGGCTCAAGATACCAGTTATTTAGATCCAGTATAACTTTATTTCTGAAAACATTTACTTTTAGTTATCAAAGTGGCTGGTTTCCCATCTATGTACAGTCTTTAGCTACAAGGAAAATCATTACATCTAGGTGGGCTCAACGGAGTGTGGTCCAGTGAACAAGGAACACTGGACACAGACTCGAGATGCTAAATCTGTTGCAGCTCTGATATGGACTTACTGTGATCTGTAGGTTTGTCACCTCATCTATCCCAGTTTCCCTGTTCGTAGGACAGTACGACAGCATTTGTACATCCCTAAAAGCTACTGATCAAAGAACACTACAAGACTTGAGTGTTGTTATTCATTAGCAGTGCAGGAATTGCCAGATGGAATCACATCTGTGGTCCAGCTAAGGCAATGTCAGTTACAAATGTGGCACAAGTCGTTTTTCCACTGATAGTGTGTTCAAAAATCTGTTGTTCATATCATAATGATGCTAATGAGGCTACAAACCGCTCTACTAACATTTAGAAAATGGATTAAATGGAAAAATACAGGAGATCTATGTAACAGGTATTACAGACAGCATAAGATTATTAAATAGGAACAGCTGATGCCTCAGCAATAAAAGCTTAATTTAAAGCGTCTTAAGCCTTTGGCAATTTAAAACAATTTGAGAATTTCATGGTTATGAAGAATGTTACTTCCAACTAATTCTTTCTTTAAATTATCTTTTGTAAAATTTTTCTAACTCCATCTTCCTTCAGATTTCCCTCCCTCCCCATTTATATTGGCTAGTAACCAACAAAGAGTCATGAAAACTTTAGGTTGAGCTCAGCATAATACCACACCATACCACACAGCAGACTAGGCACACAAGATTTCTGTGGTATCTGTGAAGAAAAGTAATGTTAAAATTTTCTTTTTTGCCTTAAATTATCTTCTGTTTTTTTAGTATGAATGACAAAAGAAAACACACCTCTCCTTGTTATTTGTAAGTGTCCCACAAACATTGATTGTTGTGCAGGTAACATGCTGCAACACTAACACATACGTTCTAAAATCTTCTCTTTCCCCCATATTTATTTGGGCAAATTCCAATTTACAAGTTTCCCGATTACAGGTTTTACCCAATTCTCTATCCTAATGAAGAACAGAAAAGATCTGGGTAGCAAACGCTACAAACAAATGTTTGTTTTCAGGATGGGGAGGAAATCCATAGGGAATTAAGCAAACATTACATAATATGTTGCAGTAACAATTTACACTTTTTTTTTTCAAAATCCCAAACAACCACCCACATACACAATCCAAACTTTTTCATCTTAGACAAGCAGCAGCAGCATGCCCTGAAGAAACTGAGAGAAAGAAGCCACCTTTTCAGTGATGTGCTCCTAATGCCAACGTATATGTTCAGAGGAGAGAGCAAGCAATCCTGCATCATTTTTCTAAAAGGCAGCTGACAGATAATAAAAATCAGCAAACATTTCATCTTTAACCACTGCTACAAGATACTGTCAGCACCTCTGAATGAACAGTGTCCCTAGAAGCAACTGGAACAGGGAGTTAGAAAGATTACTACCCTGTTCAATGGCACTGACATTCAAAAACTATAGATTTCAATAAGCTTTAATTGTTTTTTGTAGAATGGCAGGTTGGAAAGATGTGAGAATTGGTGATTTTTTTTTAATTCTAGCAGATATAATGACTTTATGAAAAGTGTTGTTGGTTTTTTTTTAATTCGTACTGTACTCATATTTTCACTCTTTCTCTTCATGTGAAAGATGATCAGAAGGAAGATGATCAGGTGGGAGGGCGGAAGGGGAAAGAAAAAAAAAATGTTTTGGAGCCTTGTTTTGTAAAAATATGGTTTGCAGAAAAGAACCACTAAAAGCTAAACATTAAAATCTGTATGTAATGTTGCTGATAAATGTTCAAGACTTGTTAGTGTCTATGTATGATAGTGTCAATCAGTGTATGTTCCCTAAGCGTGCCTGCCTCATTCTTCATTACTGAGAAATACTAACATTTTTTATCTACTTGCATCTGCTTTATCTCCTCTCTTCTATTCTCAGTTCTCTCAGCTTGGCTAAGCAAAGTTTTATTTGCCTTATTTACAGCAAATCCAATCTATTTCATTAGCATCAACACAGTCTGTGGTTAGCAGATAGCACACAGAAAACTTGCTACTTAAATAATCCCAGTATTATATCTTTAAATCAATAAAATTATAAACACAAGGGTAACAGAAGTGGTTCAAAGCATCTGGATCATGCAAGAGACAAACATTTGTGCTTCCAAGTTTAAGCTAATCCTTGTTTACAGGGAATTAGAAGGAAGTAGTGTTACGGGCAGTCACTGAACTCTGGAACTTTCCAAGGCATCTGGTCCTGGCCAGTGGTTAGACATGTCAACCTCTATAAATAAAAACTGGAAGAATTCAACCAGATTATTCTCATTTCACAATGATTTGTTGTTTAAAGTCCTCGGGACTTCAGCTTTACAACTCTAAGCAAAACTGGATGAGGGACAGAGCTCGTACTGCACGGCAAATTGGTAGAAAGAGCTAAGCTTCCAGCTAACACTCTGCAGGGGCTACTCACCTCAACAGGTGCTTTCCCTGATCAGTCTGTGTATTTGCAGTAGTCCAAAACAGAAACCAGGAAGTAAACTTTCATAAAAGTTGTATCTAGATGCACTGAAAGGTAGAAGACTACCTATTTAAAATTTGGAAAACTAAGTAATTTAGCAAATACTGTGAAAGTGAAAGTTACAGTTAAACCCGAAACCCCCAGTTGCTTAAAATGCTACTAAATGTACAGAGAATCAAACACCTCATCAAGGACAAGTGCCAGGTCCTGCACTTGGGTCACAGCAACCCCAGGCAGTGCTACAGGCCTGGGGACAAGTGGCTGGAAAGCTGTCAGGTAGAAGAGGACCTGGGGGTGTCACCCAACAGCCGGCTGAATATGAGCCA
>NW_010261279.1:0-10467 GCF_000690775.1 Eurypyga helias
TAATAAAATTATTCTAATTCTTTGTTAATTTTATAATTCCTCAATGTTGTTTCTTTTACCCTAAAAAGATATAAGATACTTGAAATGTAGTGGGATTTATCCCATATAGCTTTCAAAGAGCTGCAATTTAGAAGTGAAAAACTTAGCAAGTGTTCTGGGCTTCCTTTTTAGCTGATGGCGGTAAATAACAATTTCTTAGGCTTTATTTAACTCAGTCTGAGACAGGCTTCTAAAACAAGCCAGATGACTAATTTTGGAAGAGTTTATTTCTTCTTGTGACTGCAGAGGAAATCTAGACAATTAATATGAAGAAAACACATGGATCACAACTTGTTTTGCAATATTTGCTTAATAATAGTTTCTTTACAAGACTAGAAAAAGAGATTTGCTTTCTATATTTTCTACCAGTTTAGATAACTCCAAATATGAAACATTCAGTAACAAAATATATTTAAAAATAAATGTTTGCTTGTTCTGTTGACACTATCCAAGGGCATAAAGTTGATGGGGTTGGTGGGGGTTTTATTTTACATATATAGCACTGCAAAGGCTGATGAATATAAATAATCCTGTACTAATTTTTAATAAATCTTGCATTATTTCAAATAAAGCTTAATGAAGGTGTTTTACTGCATTTTATTACAGCAACACTTTATACCTGTCTTTTTTTCTCATTAATCTGGTAGCATTAAAACTCTCGCAGAATAGAACGCAGGAACTGGAAACTGACATATCTCATGAGCTGTTAGTCATGCTGAATGACAGTTTGGCAGCCTCTATCAAGCCATAAACAGAGAGAAATCGTTTCACATCTGCACTGAGTTTTCTACTAGTTAAAAAATGTCATTGGTATTTTGAAGTACAGTATCAATATTTAACACAGGAATTCTCATCAAGGAACAGCCCCATATGGGGCAGTGGATAGTGCAGAACTGCATAACAGAGTCAGCAAGGAGAGCCTCATTTCTGTTGTAGGAAAGTTATCACCATAACCCCTCTGCCAACTTTCTTCTTCCTCTATTATATCTACTCTCTGGTGGATGTCATATTAGAGACTGCAGCCAAACCACCCTTCATTCTTCACCTACTGGTGCATGAAGGAATCTGCGACAGATGCTGCAGCATCATGCAGTATTCAGAGACCAATGTATTAATTTAATAAATGTTTTTACATCCTTATGGCCTTGCCAACTAATGCATTCCTGGTTAAATGGAAACATAAAGATTGCCTCCTACAGGAATAAAAGAGGGTGTTCAATATAGTGTTATCAGTTTTTTAAGGCATTTATCCAATCAAATAACAATAAAAAAGGAAACAAAATAGGTAAGAAATTTCTGACTTCTATGACACTACTATTAAAAGCAATCTTAACAACAATTCTACCTAACACAGTAATAACAGTGGGGAGAAAAAGATTTTAGTTTTACAGAATTATCTCTTTTGACCTGCAGAGTGAGGTGTCATCTGAATACTGAAGCTTTTGAATCAATAACCAACTGAAACTTAAGTTAGAGTTTTTTGGGTTTTTATCCCCAGAGTTTGGAATACTTTTCATATGAAAAATGGGTTATTATTTCATAAGGCAGAAACAGATATCTTTCGTTAGTAAATGTAGTTATATCTTTTCTAGTTTACCTTTGTTCCAAATTAATAACTGTTTGGTTTGACTTGATTTATTGGAATTTGATCCTATGATTTTCTGGCCAAAGTTCATGTGCAGGGTTAACTCAGATTTGTTGAGTTGATCATTGTAACTGACTGGATAATCATCGCAAAGGAGCAAGGTGTAGAAGGGGAGATTTAGTAGATGTCACTCTTGTATAGAAAGGCAGATAAGAACTTGAGATCCTCAAGCAGGTTAATAAAGAGCACCTTTGAAATTTGTAGCAGTGTACATGAAACCACTGGAGGATATTTTCCTAACCACTTAAGCATCTAGGACATAGTGACAGGAGTAGTGTTGCACAAACACAGTCAAGAAAATACTATTTCACCGAGGATTTTAAGCAACGCTGAAGCTGGATACTTGTAATCCTTTATAGATGCTCTTTTTCACATGTAGATTGCTTTAAATGTAAATACATGCTATATACAGTGCTGGTCAGCTGGGTTAATTTGTTGAAAAGGAAAATAAGTTACAAGCATTACTACCCTTCCTTGTTCCAAAGAACTCAGAAAATAAGAACTTATTTTTTTAGTCAGTACTGTTGACTTTTACGGAATGTGCTTCAAATTTGGACTTTTAAAGGGAACTTTGCAAATGAATTGGTACAGCCTGCAACGGCAAGGTTAAGTTTGTGGATAAGTGATCTGCAATTTGGAATTTAAAGTGGAGTTTTTTTAAATTTTAGAAAGTCACAAGGGTACATTTTATTCGAGTAAAACAAACAACAATGACCTTATTTATTTTATTTGTTTGGCCTTAGCAGATTGAAGTGATGATAATTCTAGGTTTCCCAAGTAACAAAATGATATTAGTAATAAATATTTATAAGATACTGTTTAGATGCTATACATGTTATGCTGTAAATCGTAAATTGAAAAAAAAAGTGAAATTTGGGAGTCTTTCCCGGTGTACTTATAAATATGAGGGAAAAATCTTTATTAAGAGGATTAGATCATCAATCAGTTTAATACACAACTAAATTATACAGAATTAAACAAGTTCTATCCTGTTTATTTGGTCTGTCATTAAAACCAGAATCAGGCATACTTCTTGTTTAGCACAACAGATTTTTTTTATCCTAATAAATGTAAATTTCTGGGAGAAAATAATTTTTTTTTAATTAAATTTGTTTTCTGCAGAGCATACAGCAAAGTTTTGTAAATTTATCGTGATTTATGTAATGCTTCATCCTTGAAAATTTAACTATAGCGACCACTTTCCCATAGAATTGTAAAAAAAAAAGTAAAAAATTTAAATCAGAATTATGTAATCCAAGCAAAACCACAATTTTCTGCTAGATTTCTAAGTCAAATATTTATAGAACTCTATCTTCAATTTCATACTGGTTTACTATCAAAATACAATACTACCACAACAGAATTAAAGTTCATTATGTCTGCTCTACGTACCTCACTTTACTTAGAAGCAGACTGACTCCATTAACATTTAGTGGAGGTTTCATAAATAACCTTGTACAATCTTTTCTGCTTATTCTAGAATTTATAAATGTAGACACAGAGATACACTAAGTTTAAAAAAATCACTTTAATACCCCAACAAAAATAGGGATACAGTCTAGAACAGAATGGAGACTCCTGAGTTCTTTACCATTGGATTAATCAATAAACTGATTTTTTTCTCCTGCTTTACAGATTTTTTCAGATTACATTTCCTTTTATTTGAAAGTGTTTATATAGACAAAACAAAACAAACAAACAAACAAACCCCTCCAAACTGAGTTGTTCCAAAGTCTATTTTGAATTATAAAAGTATTAAAAAGTGACTTTCTTACAGATCACTGAAAGTATATACTAGATCATTCCTTTTCTTAGACATACTTCCCACTTGAAAAATTAACTCTCCTGCAGGTCACAGTTCTTTTAAAAAGAAACTATCCAACCAGTTTTATATCAGAATAAATTGTCTGCATTGATATACTGGGAGTCAGTTCAATGACTAATTGTGAATTTAAAAGGCTGCAGAGCTTAGTGTCATCTTAAAATTTAAGCATTCTTTCTCGACATCTGATTAGTCCATGGCAAGGGGCAATGAGCAGTCTGTGGGAAAAATACTGCTCCATTAAACAGTATCTCTGAGCTTCCAAAGCCCATTTTTTTTTTGACAGGCAATCATTTTTCTCAGAAACTGAATAATTTCATTCTTGAGTAAATATGCTTTGATTATTGGAAATGATCTGGTGTTCTTTTTTTTTTTTCTCTTCTCACATCAAGGTTCAACACAGGCCTAAGGCACACTTCTGATACATTGAGTTGGACAATAAAAGGCTATCTAAAATAAGGAGTATTCACAGCTGAGTCATTGCATAGATTGTGTTTCAAATCTGTAAACCTGACTGTAATACATTTATGTCTGTTTTCTGTATAAACTCCTAGAATATAAGATTTTAGAGTTTTGAATATTGATATCAGAAGCAAAGTCTTTGCAAACTAATGAGATACAGGGATATTTTAATAACGTACTTTTATTTTTTTTACTGTATATGCTTGCCTTAAATGCTGGAGGGGGAGGGCTTTTTAATGTTACCGAATTGCTAACAGCAAAATTTTATTCTTAGTTCAACAACACTTAACAGTGAAAAGACAAATGAACTCTGACTAATACAGTACCTGACTGTGTCATGTCATGGTGTGTCAGTTCCAGAGCCAGTTAAAAACCTGTGTCTTCTGTGCTTGGAGCTGAATAATCACTGTGAGAGCTCACGTAGATATCTTAACAGACTCCGTACATTCATGTAAATCTGACAAACCATCTGAAGACTGTTTCCCTTGACAATGCTTCAAGACGGATATGCAAAAATTTAAACCAACTAATTTCTGAACATTTAGATCCATGCCTCTTCTTGTCTCATTCTTTATGGATGGACACAATTTTCTGGTTCCTGTGTATTTCATGACCTTTTAGTTTTACTCAAACTTCCCAGCATGCAGAAATTTTCATCAGACTTTCATGGTCAATTAAAACTCTAGCCTTATATATACTAAATATAATGTCTTTCAATTTATACAAACTTTCAAACAAGAAAAACAAAGTTAACAAGATGAGTATGTCTTACAATAATTAGTCAAATGTGTATTTATTTGCCTAACCTTGTTGGTAAGTACCATGAAAGAAATGAAATATGTTGCAAAATCTTAGTAGCATTCTAAAGTTTTGGTCTTTTTTCTCTGTGTTTTCCACTTTAATTTTTGCAATTATTCCTTGTTTCTTTCAAGGAGGGTTGTAAATGCTAAGTACTGCCATATTCTAATAATAACAATACTAGAAATAAAAAAAATCATAAAAAAAATTATTTTTTAAGAATTTCTGGTTCTGCTATTACTCCAATGGAACTTCAGTGATACCAGGAATATTTTGCAAGTTACAGAGAATATTATCTTTTAAAAGACCTTCTTTAGCACTTTTCTTCATGCTTCTTCAACACTGATTTGTATTATACTTTCTGACATTCGGTAAAGATAAATTGGTTTTGTGCATTTGGATGTGATTTGGTTTATCTGATATAAATGGTCATATATTGAAGGCAGTGAGGAGATGATGTAATATTATGTGGGCACTTTAAAAGCTTTTTATCAGATTTTTTTCAAGACATCACACTTTCCCCTTTGATGACTACCAGACAGCCTCAAAAAAAACTATGATCTCCTTATCTCATGTAATCTATTTCTTACTTATTACTGGTTTCCATGCAGCTGTATACATGACTGGAGAGTATTCATAGCAATTCAAGTTGGGAAAATCTGGGCCTTAGACTGAACTCTCCAAATGGATCAATTTATTTGTTTATAATTATTTGGGTAGTGAAGGTTATAAACTGTAAACCTTTCTGTGACAGAGACATTCTGTTGCCATGTGTACATGTGCACCATTTTGTTTAATAGAATCTTAACTTCTGCTCAGCGTTCAGAGAAATACATGGTGTACTGTACTTTTAATAAATGTCATGTTTAAGTTATATTATCAGTGTGTTCATTTCCTACTTAATCTAAGCCAAAGTAATTTTAAATTGATTGGGTGGGAATGGCAAACAACGTATGAACTATTCATAAAGGAAAGTATTAGCAGTCTGTTTCTGTAATAGCATTGACCCTACCTGGTGTTATTCTGGTTAATAGTGAGCAAGATAGAAACCAGAGACTAAATCATACAATCTGTTGCCTAGAAGTGGCTGGATGAGAGAGAGACAGATACAAGAACATTTTCAATAATGTCACTGGCAGTTTATATGAATGCATGCAAGGCTGTAGATACAAAGAAAAAGACACTTTTGAAAAGCAAGAATTAGTTAGGTTCATAAAGGCTAAAAAATTATTGTAAATATATATTTGAGGTTTGAGTAACCTCAACATATGAGAACAGACAATTTGAAATCTACACTTCTTGCAATATATCTTCAAATTAAAGAATAAATAATGCTTATTGATGAAGAAAAATGTCTAGGACGTAAAGGACAGGTGCACACAGGAAGGTGCGCCCCTTCTGAATGACCAAAAAAGGACCAAATTTTGTGTTGCCATAACTGAAGCATTGTAACTGGTATAATAATAGCAGTGAAAATATCTATACTAACATTTACCTGTAAAAAGCATTTTGTTCATTCCTTAAAGTTAATTAATAATTAGATAAAACATTAAAAAAGGTCGATATTTTGTTACTTATAACTTAGAGACTATTTCTTTTCTTACCTTGACAAAATACTGTACAGTGAAATAATTTGGAATACTTTGGAACTCAGGAATTATATTCCTTACTTATATAAGAGTGTGGACTAAAGAGAGAAAATAAAAAATTATTTAATATTTTCAGGATACTTTCTGTGGATAATTTCTGAATACTGTAAAGTAGGTTAATATATTTTGCTTTTAAAATTAAATAAGCAAAAATAAATTAGAATTATCAACTGAACTTAAGAGTTTTACATGTTCTTTAGATACTTAATCAAATTGAGGAACCTGTTTTACAGTATGATAGGTTCAGCAAAAAAGGAAAGAGTAGTTACTGGTGCTGAGATCTGTACTCCTCTAGAGGCTTGTTAAGTGGCAGCATACAGTAAAAGAAAAAAATTCTAAGTCTATTCCAAAATAATTTTTCAGTTAATAAAACTTTTATAAACCTTCAGAGAAATGTGTGTTGGTGTACTTGTAATGCAGGATTACAATTTCTTGCCTTGTATAAATGAGAGAATTTCAGAAGGAAATTTCAGTATTGAGATAGGAGTTTAGCAACTTAACAGTATGTTTTGTGTAATAATCTTAATTTGAAATATATGGTTTACTTTTCTTTTTGTTTCATAATATCTGTGTTTCATAATTGTACTCAAAAGATTAAAGTTTACCTATCATCTTCATTGTAAAATAATTATTTCTTTTGTCATAATTCATATTTATCTGCTGGCAATAATAGTAGATTTAAAAAAAAAATGATGCTACTTGAAAACATAAATGTGTGTGAATTATATGCACATATAAAATATTAAAATACATTACTCTTTCATAGTGTTTAAATACATATTTTTTTGAATACTCTCAAGACTTTTGAGCTGGTCAGATCACATTTTGTTGTCTTTTTTTTTTCTTTTTTTTTTTTTTCACCTCAGTATTCCAAGTGTGTCCTATATTCCATAGGTACAATTTTCTGTTATTTACTTTATTTCAGCTATACAAAACCTCGACTATACTTCATCTTTTCCTTCTCATCTGAATTACAAACTCCTAACTTCACAACCATATTTTCTACTTCTGTTTTCTGGATTTTTTTGTGCAATATTTTATGTCTAAAAACAGAAGAGGAGAAAAGAGACAAAATAGTTCCATCATATGAAGTAGGTATGTTTCAGGGCAGAATTATTCAACTCTGAATGTTGACCTACTGCAAAGGCAGAACATCAGAAATGTATTGGTGAGACAGTAAGTCTGACAAAGCAGCTGTCCTTGGAAAAGGAAAGAAAATGATAGAAAAAGTATATTTTATTATTTCAAAATCTAGGTGGAGGGTTTTTTTGTCTGTCTTGCCTCAGTGAAGTGTAAAGAAGTATGATTTTTTCAGTCTAGTAGGTCAATGGATTAACAAAGGATATGAAATATCAAATTATATGTCTGTCTTTCACACCTGGGTGTGTTTAACTTCCCTATTAGAAGCACTGCAAACATTGCTATAGGTTGAGAGAATAGAAACTGTCTTCACTGGATTTACCTCCTTGTGCTTTCATGGGTATGTAGAGAAGGTAGGAAAACCAGAAATAGATGGATTACACAATTGACACATAACCGCTGATTGAGGGTTATATTCCTATCAGGACTCAATTTATACTCTTGGCCAAAACAGCAAATTCCAGTCCAAGATGTGATAAAGAAAAAAAATACCTTGGGCTCCAAGATTAATTTTGTTTCAAGTGTGGCAACAGCTTATCTACAGTAAAGACCTTCATATGCCTACTTAAAAAATGCATCCTATAGTCTCTGATAGACTTCGATCTCAAACTCGTCATGGGCTATTTTATTTCCCAGCCACAAATGTCAAGCATTTGCAGTGCATTTGGCTCTAGACTGGAAAAGTTTTACAAGTGATTCAAGGTTAGCATCCTAAGCTTTTCCTTTTTATTTTATTTCCACTATTTGACAAACACCCAAATTTTCTATAATACTCACTATCCTGTCACAGCTGTTTCAGTGGCATGACTTTGTCTCTCTTAAAATGCATCAATATATATTTTGTTTGCAGCACAGGCATCAGAGTAATTGGACAAAATTCCACTAAGACTTATGAAAGTACATGCTTATGTAATTTGTCAGATATTACAAACAGATACACGATTTTTAATGTCAAAGCGATAAATTATAGTACTGTGACTTTGCTGACAGTTTTTAATTTTAAACACAGAGAAGAAGAAATGTATGTTCATGTGAAATGTTAAAAGAAAACAAAGATTATTCTTAATTAACTGTCATACAAAACAAATTTCACACTCTTTTCCATGCAGAAAAAAAGGATAAACAGTAGTGAAAGTACATTACCTCTCTCCCACCTCTGCTTCCCAACTAATAAGGCATTTGTGCTTGAAAATACCAACAGATTGCGTATAGATGTCATAAATAATATCTTTCTCTCATGTTTCAATTACTGATTAAATAGAAAAATCTGTGAAACTTGAAAACTCAAACCAAGCCCCTTTTCTGCCGCCTATGCTTCATTGACTTCTTTACTTTAACTTCTTTGGGCCAGTCTCTTCCTGCCTTTGTACATACTCAGGCACTAAGGTACGTGACCTTGAACCCAGTGAGAATCTTGTAAACAGATTTCTAGTACAAGTCTGTGTAGAAATATCCAAATTACTTATGGATTAGCTGATAGGCCTGCACAGAAGAGTCAAACACTACACAGGGATACTCCCTTGACCCCAGAAGAGCATAAGCTGCCCAACAGCACTGCACTCTATGCAGGTACAAAGCTTTTAAAGCTCTCTGTAGAAACAATTTTGGGAAGTCTTTGAAGATACTTCTATTTCATTATTAACATCAGTGTCTTATGAACTATTTGGAAAGAGATTGTCATTGGTTCCTCATCCTTCATTCCCAGCTCTGTCCAGGAGTCAAACTACAGACCAGGGCTACATGTGAGGGGGAGAAGGAGAAATACATAGAATCACAAAACAACTTGTGTTGGAAGGGATTTTAAAGGCCATCAAGTCTATCCTCCCCCTGCAATGAGCAGGGACATCTTCAACTAGGTCAGCTTGCTGAAAACCCCATTCCAACCTGACCTTAAGTACTTCCAGGGATAGGGCATCTAACACCCCTCTGGGCAACCTGTTCCAGTGTTTCACCACCCTCGTCATAAAAGATTTCTTCTTTATATCTAGTCTTAATCTACTTTCTTTTAGTTTAAAACCATTACCCCTTGTCCTCTTGTTACAGGCCCTGCTAAGAAGTCTGTTCCTATTTTCTTATAAGACTCTAAGTACTAAAAGGTCTCAGTAAGGTCTCCACAGTCTTCTCCAAGCTAAACAACCCCAACTCTCTCAGCCTTTCCTCAGAGGAAAGGTGTTACATCACTCTGATAATTTTTAATCTCTTGTGGCCCTCCTCTGGGCTGATTCCAACAGGTCCTTGTCTTTCCTGTACTGAGGACTCCAAAACGGGATGCAATACTCCAGATAGAATTTCAACAGAGCTGAGTAGAGGGGGAGAATCACCTCCCTCGACCTGCTGGCCATGGTTCTTTTGATGCAGCCCAGGATATGGTTGGCTTTCTGGGCTGCCAGCGCACACTGCTGGCTCATGTCTGATTCTGCATCCACCAATTCAGCTGAGCCAAGACTGTGTTTTCTTCTGTGTTCCTCCTCTCTTCCTCCTCCTGAGCCCCAGTAACATCTATGTTTATCAGTCTGAAGCTTCACAGCACTACGCTGTAACCAGAATACAGTAATAACAGGGAAACAGAAAGGGAGATCACCTGCACTCACAGGTCAAATGCCTATTTAAATTTTAAACCCTCATAGGATGATCCTCATGTTAGGAAGGTATCAGACTTCTAAGAATGGATATTTTGCTTCCAAAGATATCATCAAAATCATGACATAAATGTGGTATAGAATAAGAAAACACAAGAAAAGTCTTTATCACTAAACCTTCTATGGATAATAAAAATAGGTTCTCCAAAGATAAAGGAAGTGCTGCTTCTTGGTAAGATAATATCTTAAAAGTTTTGTTTCTGAAACCTTATTCTCTCAACAACTTTGGAGCAATGTTGAATTTACTGACAAAATACCCCAAAAACCCACATA
>NW_010261280.1:0-455 GCF_000690775.1 Eurypyga helias
CCACCAGCGCGTCCTGCACCGCCAACCTGCCCCCCCCCAGCCAGCTCTCGGGGAGGGGGGGGGTCTCTTGCCCAGGGTCTGGCCTGGAGATGCCCTCGGGGGCACAGTTGGCAGCACGGAGCCGGGTCCATGGTCCTGCACGGCTGTTCAAACCCTGTCAGGGCCCCAGACCAGCCTCCCCAGGGGCCCTGACCTACACCCACAGCCCCACTGAAACTCAGCTCTGGGACCTCAGCCCCTGCCCGAGCCGCGTGGGGAGCGCTGGTCTCCCTGCCTCATCGCCTCGGGCCCAATCCTGACCTGCAGCCTGACCTCCTGGCTCCATCTTGGACCTGCCTCAGCACCGTGATGATCTCAACCCTGGTGATCTCAACTCCTGGATGAACCTGGCCACCACCTCTGCGTCAGTCCAGCTCCCGGCGCTCAGGTACTGGAGGGCTGGCTCCCGGCTGGGG
>NW_010261280.1:470-5799 GCF_000690775.1 Eurypyga helias
GGCTCACCTCTCTTTAGCAGCCGACCTGCTCTTGCTGCTCCCTGACACTCGTCTTATTTTTAACCTCTCTCGTGTCTTGGAGATCCTTCTTCCCCATCTCAAAGGCAGTGATTTATTTTCTTTAAACTCAGTATAAAAGATAAATTGTTTCAGGGACGAACAGGACTAGAGGAGGAACTGGAGACGTGAGTAAGACAGTCACCGGGAATTAGTGACACAGAGGAGTCCTTTGCAGGAGGCACTGACGGTTCACAGTGAGATGGAGGAATTCTGCTACCCAGACGCAGGAAAGAGCCGACGGAGCGAAGATGGCAGGAGCCAGGCAGGCTGAGCTGCAACCATCCATCCTGTTTTTAGGTGGGAAATCCTTGATTTAAGAGTCTTCAGGAGGTGCAGAGACCAGTGGGATTTCTCAGCCATGGTGCTGGGAGGAGAGGGAAGATCTGGCGCTGGTGAGTCCAGAGTGAGCACTGGTCAGCTGGGAGACCGGGCTCCGGCCTGTGGGTCAGCCTCCGTGGTCTGGTCCGCGTAGGGCTCATGCTTCTTTTTCACGAGGATATCAGACAGGTCCTCCAAACCTTCCAGCTTCATATTCTGGGAATATAAAAGAAAAGCTAAGTTTAACAAAGCCAGACTCTTCCCCTCAGAGCCTGGAGGCCTGGCTTAAAAAAAACCCAACCCCACGACGAAGGCTCAGAACAACCCCAGCCCCTCCTGTCACCATCGGCGCACGCGGGGCCGAGGCTTCCCTCGGCGTGCAACGCTCCCAACGCGCAGAACAAAGCGCTCGCCCCTCTGCTGCCAGACCCAGGGACAAGGAAGGACAGCCGGATTTTTGTTCTCCGTAGAAGCGCGAAACGGGGACTTGAGAAGAAAAGAGCTCCCGGGGAAAACTCCTGCCAGCTCCCCTGGGCGCACGCTGCTCTTACCTCCTCGTTTGTCAAGTGCAAGAGGCAGGCTAAGGCTAAGGGGGCGGAGAGGTTGTTAGCCATCACGGAAGGCAGCCTGCAAAAGAGAAGGCAGGGGGTTAAGGTGGCCAGAGCCTGCCGAAACCCGACGGCTGGTGCACACCTGCGCGCACCGGGTCGCCAAAGATCAGCTCTTCAGCTGGGATCTGGCCGTCTCTACCCTTCCCCTCCCGCTGGCAAAGGATTTTCCAAGCTGAATGCAACCCAGAGAGCAGGAGAAGAGTTTTTCCCCCTCAGGGCTGAGCTCACAGGGTGTGATAGACACAGGGGGGCCAGCGTTTGCCCAAGCTCAGCTAAAGTCACCCCCCATCTTCAGCCCAACCTTTTTTAGGGCCTCTACCTGTGATGCAGTTCCTTCGTGATGCTGCTGAAGACCTTCTCCCCTGCTACCGCTGACGTGTCCTCTCCCTGTGCATCTTCAATCTATTTAGCAAAAAGGCAGAGGTGAGACAGCCCTCGCGCTCAGGGAAAACCCACTGCGCGTTACACTCGGCCCGTCCCGACCAACCCTCCCAGGGGAGCGAGAGGGGTCGCTGCGAAACCAGCCCAAGAGTCCCTCTGCGGGCGTTACGCACAGTTACTGCAGGGCATTCTCTTCTCCTCGGGCCTGCTGAGGTACCGGGCTGCCCTGCGCTCACCTCTGCCACTTTTCTCTTCTTCTGCCCGTTGGTCAAGAGGTTCCACATGTTTTCCTTCAACCTCTTCATGTCCATTTTCTTGGCTGTCTTGGCGTACTGAATTGCTATCTTGTTGACCTGAGGGAAAGGCGGCCATGCTCAGCCGAGAGCAACCGCAGCAGGACCGCAGGAACGATCAAGCCACGGTGCTCCCTGGGAGCGACGGGGAACAGTCTTACTCCTACACCTTCGCCTTTAAATTCCCTCCTCTTACACACGGGTTCACCTGGGAATAAAGTGTCCGGTAGCAAACCCAGGAGATGCTGGACCAGGGAAGCTGCTGCCTGAGGACCTGAACCCCGCCGAGGCGTTGAGAGGCTTTGCTCCCGAGTGTTCCCAGCTCGGCGACAAGGCAAGCGCTTACCTTCTGGGGCTCGGCGATGAGGTTCAGCTCTCCGTACGCCGTGGTATCGACGTTGCCCATGATCACGCTGGCCTCAGCGTCGTGACCCTCGGGGTGGGCGGTGAGGTTGAACTCCCCCATCTGGCCCATGAACCGAACGGGGTCGTTATCGTCATCGCTCTCTGCAGCCTGATCAAGAGAAGATAGGGCACTGAGGCCACCCGCAGACATCTCTGAGGAGCCAGAGGTGTCCTGCACCCAGGTAACGAGAGCACCCGCCTCTCAGGAGGGCGGCAGTGCCTGCCCACCTTCCCCAGGGAACACGCTCGGCCTCTCCCCACAGCACTAAGGCTAAACCCAAGGGAGATCCAGGGTGCAGAGTATCCAGAGGCTCTTCTACCCGGAAAGATAAGAGACGAGGGCTCTCCTGCCAGCGTGGCATCAGCTGAGACCGGTCACAAACGCACTCGGGAGGCAGCACTGGCCTGGCACAACACTGATGCTTTGAAATCTGCTCCAACGGGAGCGTGAAACAGCTGGGAGCAAACCTCACCCTGCAGAGACGAGCAATGGCATTTACTCCTGCTTTAGGGTGTGTGGAAAAGGCTGGAGTGAAGTGTCTGCAGCAAACTGCCTGGCAAACACCAAAGGCAGAGTGGATGGCGTTGGAGTGAGGGGACAGGGGTGTGCGCAGACTCCTGCAGCTTCCGCATCACCTGCGGCTTCAATTATTTTTCATGAGTAATTCATTCTGGACACAGATTCTTCCTAAATCATTCCCATCACATATTACAGGCAACAGAAAGGAATCTTCCTCTTCCAGTTACCTGCAACGCGGGGCAGAAATTGGAGGTGTCGTTGGGGTTGTTGTAATCGTACTCGCC
Organism: Eurypyga helias; assembly: GCF_000690775.1. Classification (NCBI taxonomy): domain Eukaryota; kingdom Metazoa; phylum Chordata; class Aves; order Eurypygiformes; family Eurypygidae; genus Eurypyga; species Eurypyga helias. The sequence goes on from NW_010261280.1 coordinate 3,343, forward strand.
GATCTTATCTTCATGATCCAACAAGTTGTCTGGCTCAAACATCCTGCAGAGCTGGTCAGGAGAGGGAAAAAACCTCTTAAATACTTCCCCAAGCAATGCCTGTGCCCTGTTCCTTCAGCATCTCCCGTTTCCCAGCCTGCCAGCTCTGCCTCCCCCTCGCACACCAGCCCCCTTCGCAAGCCCCTTGTCAAGCACAACGGCTGAGCTCAGCGGGACATTGCCCAGAGAAGCTGTGGATGCCCCATCCCTGGGAGTGTCCAAGGCCAGGCTGGATGAGGCTTGGAGCAACCTGGTCTAGTGGAAGGTGTCCCTGCCCATGGCAGGGGGTGGGACTGGGTGGTCTTTAAGGTCCCTCCCACCCCAAACCATTCCGTGATTCATTCTATGACATGCTGGCCCCTCTCCAGCCTGGAGGAGCATCCCGAAGCGCATCAGGCATTTGGTGAAGAGTGGTTTCGTGCACGGAATCGTTGCCAACGGGCTCTTAGAGAAGACTCTTACCTTAACAGCTGGTTTGAGGAACAGCTGGACGATGTTTTTAGGTTCGTAGTTGAAGTCTGTGGGAAGCGTTACGCTCTTCACATTGTGGGTCTCCAGAATGGATTTGGCTAGAGTTACAGACACCTGGGGAAGGGAATAAATACCGTTACCCATGAGCTAGCCACTCCTCGGGAGATGAATGCACAAGAGGAGCTCTTGGTCCAGTCGGGGCACGCGGGGGCTCCCGCGCATCACCCTCGACACGCAGCATCTCTGCCTGAGAGGGTGTAAGCCAGGGAGAATCCAGCCTGACTCCCCACCCCACGGCTGGGAAAACTCTCTGCTTGAGCTGGAGACAAAAACCCTGAACCAAGTGACACGATGTTGGGTTTACAGAGCCGATTTCAGAGGATGAGGTGAGCCACTTGCAGATGGCAGCCCCAAGACACACCAGGAGAGCAGAAAGAGGCAGAAGCTCAGCACGTACCTTGGACTTACAGAAATATGACTTAAAGTCAATGTCTTCATCGAAGTTTATTTCAAATGTTTTCTTCGTCCTCCTTTTCTTGCGCTCTTTTTCGGAGCCAGCCTCAACTGCGGAAAGGAAGGAAACCATCGGTGCTTCATGAGAGAGGAAGGAGGGGCTTGCTCCTACCGAGCATCTGCTCCACCCAGGCAGGTCACCTACACGGACTTTTCCTTTTGTTACGGGGAAGCAAGAGGTGTTGTTCCCAGCTTCGTGTTTTAAAGGGATCAGAATCTTTAAATAGAAGCAAAAGGTGTGATTTAATTTAGAGTTTTTCTGCAGAAGGCTGGGGTATGGTTCATTTTCCTCACAGGAGCTAGCAGGAGGCGCCGGTGTTTTGGATTTGGGCTGAGAAGAATACTGGTAACGCTCATGTTTTCAGTTGTTGCTAAGGAATGTTCACATCCAGCCCAGGACTCCTGCGGCTTCTAATACCGCGCCTGCGTTCCTAACTTCCTCCCTGCAAGAGGCTGGAGGGGACACAGCCCGGAGAGCTGACCCAAACTGACCACAGGGACGTTTCAGGCCATCAAATGTCACGCTGGGCATGTAGGCTACGGGAGCTGGGCAGGAGGGGAATCACTGCTCGGGGACGGGCTGAGCGCCGGTCAGGCAGTGGTGAGTGGCTGTATCATTTTGTTTTCCTTCCCTGTTTTTTAAATTACATATTATTATCATTATTATTAGTAGGAGTAGTATTTTCACTACGTAGTATTATTAGTACCATTATTCTATTTACTTTCAATTATTAAACTGTTCTTAACCCACAAGTGCTCTTTTTCCTCTGCTTCTCTCTCCCATCCCACCGGGGAAGGAGGGAGGGAGGGAGTGAGCGGCTGTGTGGTGCTCGGTCAAACCACGGCAGTGGGAAACGGCAGCAGGAGCTGTATTAGTGCTCGTGTCTCCTGGGGCTGAGGAGACACCCCCTCAACCTTGGGCATCGCTGACAAACTCAACCAACAGAGGATACGTTAGACACCAAAAGATCTGCATGTGATGGAGAGCCTCCCTGGTGCCTGACCTCAGTACCGCTTCCCAGCTGGCTGGAAAAGAGCCGCACAGGCTTGTCCCCTTCTTTACAACTCGGATGCCACCCCTCTCCAAAGGGCAGCAGGGCCTGGCAGTAGCTGTGTCCATGGCGGATGAACCGCCGTCGCTAAGTACGTACATTTGTGTCGAGGTTTGAAACGCCAGTGCTCTGGGCCGGCCCACATGGACAGCGTTTGGGGGCTGAAGTAGGAGTATTCCCCTGGCTTCATGGAGAGATGAAGGCACATGCTCCCGATGTCTCCTTCTCCGAAAGGAACCGGATCAGTTCTGGAAAGAGCACACAGTGAAATCATTCTTTTGGCACACACCAGGTCTGAGTGTGCATTTAATCTCCAGATCAGCTCTGTGCAGGCATGGCCTGCAGAAACAGAGGTGGAGGCCAACCGGATCCTGGGCTGCAT
>NW_010261280.1:6275-10291 GCF_000690775.1 Eurypyga helias
GTTGGACGGTGACCCTGCCCATGGCAGGGGGTTTGAACTCGATGACCTTTAAGGTCCCTTCCAACCCAAACCATTCTGTGATTCTAGGAGTTGCCGAAGGACAAGCTGGAAAACGGGGAGCAGAGCGAGCAGACATGCAGCCGCTGGGGAAGCGTCACCCTATGCAAAGGCTCTCTTGGAGGGTCGAGATATTACCGTAATGCATTCCTGGACATGCCCCAAACTGGAGCAGAAAGCAAGCGATGGGGAAGGTGTACCCAGTAAATAAAAGATTCCCCAGAGCTGCCTGAAGTTGTCATCCGCCATCCAAGATTTTCAGTGACTACTTACTTCTTGCTGTCTGTCTCAAAGGACTTGAGGTTTTCTGTGAACCCCCCGATCTTGTCTGCATCCGTACTCCTGGGGAAGTCAGAACTGAAGTCGTCAGCTGGCGCATCGGGAATAGAGTCTTCCACGTCGCTGTCCATCTCCGCATCGATATCGAAAGCTTGGTCGCTCTTCTTAAATTTATCCAACAGGGCTGCCACTGACTGCAGGAGAAGAGAGAACTCAGGGAAGAAAACTGCAGGGCAGCAGCAGGCCGGCGGCGCAGCATCCCGCTGCCCAGCGTGTCTCAGGGATCGCTCTGGAGCTGAGCGGAACGCAGCTCAAAGTATCCCACCCGGCACCGAGCTACCGAACGTACCTCATCGTGGGATTCTTCGTCCCACTTTGTAAACTGGAAACCAGCCAGCGAGGAGCAGATGGGGCGATTTTCAACGCACTGTGCTAGCAGGGCTAGAGCCAAGGAGAGCAAAGGGAGAGGTTAGATACAGCAGGAAGCAACCAGCGGCTAAAATAAGTGCCAGGCATGAAATCATTCTTAAAGCCACTGGGAATTTTATCAGGGCAGCGGAGTTTGTTAGTATATACAGGCTCTCAGCTCTCTAAGAAGGTCAGTCATTAACCTGGAGCACACTAAGCTCAGCCTCTGCACAGCTCAGACCACGTGTACGTGCTGCGTGACAGATCTGCCAGAGATTATGCTACACGCAGCGATCTAAAACCTTACAAAGGTCCTGTTTTTCCAGGAACCAGTCTCACCTCGAGCAGAATCGGGGCAATAGTACCACGGGGTAGCCAAGGAGTGAACCAAAAGCACAAGTCAAGCTGGCTGAGACTAAACCAAGCACGCTTGGGAGACAAAAAGGATGGAAAAGTCTGGATGGGCCCCTCTGCTCAGCGGTTACCGGCACTCACCCTTTAAATCCATCACTTTCACAGGATCAGAGGATGGCAGCATGAGCGTCTCTGACGAAGGGAGAGGCGTGATCATGGAGTCGAAGAGGAGCTCGCTGTGGCAGTTTTGGGTGCGCAGCCCGATGAGGAAAATGCCAGCTGTGCTGCATTCGTCAAAAGACATGGCTGTTTTCTGGAACATGGGATCAACCTGCAGGTACGGAAGGAAGCAGAGAATCAAGGAATGGAGTAGACGGAGAGGGTGAAGTCTGCAGGAGAGTTTTAAGTACAGATCCGAAGGGAGAATGACCCACGCTTCTTTCTCAGCGAGGAGAGAACTCTCACAGCTGCCTCGCGCAGGAGGAATATACGTGACGAGGAACAATCTTGCTGTAAGAGCAGAACTCACCGGCGTGCACAGGGGTGTTAGAGCCATGGAACACGCAATAAGCTAACAGAAACGAGAAAGATGAGGCGACATCTCCCTTCCTCCACCAGAAAGCAGCTGCTACGGCAGCCCCCCCCACCTACCTCACATCTGCGATTAGCCTCCGACACGTTGATGTTATTCAAGTTCTGCTCAATGGTTTTGAACGAGTGTTTTTTCTTTGCCTGAACTCTCTTGACGGCCTCTGGAGTCAGACTGTCTCCTACGAGGAAAAGAGGAACAAGTTACACTTGGAAAACATGCTAAAATACCCTAACAGAGGGGTAGCACAACTTTCACTTCAGTCTGTACGACGAACACGAAGCGACCCAGTTGGGTATCCACCAGCGTGAACCACCAACGTTTTATCAGCTGGCCGCTGCGTTTCTATTTATCGCCTCTATTTTACCTTGACAACACTTTTTCCTTTCAAAGGAAAGGCCAGCAAAGCGCAGGGCACTTCATTTTTAATGTTTCAGACTAGGCCACCTATGGTTTGCACGCCAATCTGACAGGCTGCATCGCTGAATACAGGATCAAGCGACAGATTTAGGCAAGCACCCACGCAAACCAATCCGGGATTTCCCAGCCCTTGGAAAATGAAGTTAGTGGTACTCTCCCAGAGGCACAAATCACTCCAAAAGTGACGAGTGCTGTGTACACTGAGGTTTCTCCTACGTGCGGGTGGAACAGCTGAACAGAAAATGAGCGACTGGCACACCTCTGTCTGGGCTGGCCACGTTTTCCGTAGGCGCCGAGTCCTTGCCTAAACCTCCAAGAACTTTGTAGGTATCCGCGTGGACCGCATCCACGCGCACGGCGTAAATCTTCGCGCTGGCGTCAAGCGTGCCAGCCACTACCTGTCAGGAAGAACAAAAGAAGCAATTTTTAGTTAGGATGGAAAAAGCCTCAGCTGGAAGCTGCGAGCGCAGAAGACGGGCTGCAGACCTGAGTTACTGAATGCTCCGTGGTACAAGCAAAATTGTGAACAACCGGAAAAGGATTTATCCTCAAACCTACCGGAGACCTAGGTACAGGCATCAAGATGTGTCTTCCCCCACCACAGCCTGCAGGTTGCTTTTATCAGGCCTTTTGGAAGGGATAATACTTAAAAAGTTGCCAAGATTAAGCAATGGGGAGAATCACTAAGGTGCAGATTTGCATCTGCCGAGAGACCTCTCTCCTCTGTGCCTTCTTTTGAGCTCATCCTCTTGGAATCATCCTATTTTCCCAACTTAGGAAGTCAAAAAGGTGAAGGGCAAGAGATGCCAAGTGCCCTCTTCGATCACAGACCCCCGCCCTGGAAGCTGAAGGACCACAGGCTGAAAACCTGTGTGCTGTCTCCCGTCCCTTCCTCAGTTTCATCAACCGTAAGACAGCTAGCTCGGGGGTTCCTTGAGGACACGTTCACTTGCTCACTCATCCAAGGCTTCAGTTCTCCCTCCAAGCACCAGTGAAATACTACAGCGGGTAAATCCTCACCCTGGCAAGTTCTTATTCGGATCCATCCTGGATCAAAATCAGTCTGGGGGTTAGCCATGCTAACTGCCTTTCTTTTACAGCCTCTTGTTACTGGCTGTAACACCCACTATTTACCTCAAAAGCCTCACTTTAGAAGCAGCTCTCATTTTGAAGGACTGCAACTGAAAGTCTGTGGTACAAAAGGATTCAACGCCGTAAGCTCCTGCGAAAAGCAACTGCGCTGCCACTATCAGGTATTTTTAGCAGTAACCAGCTCCGTTACCTTCAGCGTTATTTGAGGTTTGTTACTGACTACACCTTACGCTAAATGCCCGTCGCAGACAGCGCACCGCTGCGACCAGGCAGCGATTCCTCTCACCTTGAAGTCGGTGGGTTCAGAGTCCTTCTGTTTCAGGATACTGGTCATGTAGTCTATCAGGTGTAAGCCAAAGGCATTCTTTGTGGTGATTTTCTGAAACAAAGCGCAGCCCAGAAATGACCCCCTGGCAAATGACACCTGTCACAACTGTCCGAACCCTCACCCCACGGGGGTATTTACAGCGGGACCGAGGGGATATGAGCCGTGCCACGTCCTGCTGCTGGGAAGGCAGCAACAGATGCCCAGATCTGGATGTGGCTTGGAGCAGGGATGGGGTACAGGAAGGATAACAGCGTAGCCAAGGCTCAGGGAGTTTAAAATCCCTCCCGGCCCTTCAACCGCTGCCAGACAGAGGTGGTGTGCGAGGGGAGGAGCCCTCCCCGGGGCGGAGACTCACGTTCTCGGAGGAGAGCTTGATGCAGGTGCTGTAATGGTCCGAGATCTGAGCGTTGGTCCACTGCGAGAGGGCCGTCCCCCACGCATCCGCCTTCCTGGGGGAGACACAGTGGTTTGGGGACCCTTCTCCTCCGC